>NC_048218.1:33481338-33553957 GCF_002007445.2 Ailuropoda melanoleuca
GTGTATAGAAATGCAACTGATTTCTGGGCATTGATTTTGTATCCTGCCACCTTACTGAATTGTACTATAACAGTAGAAGTGCTTTTAACAATTACTCCCAGTTTAAGTTTCCTAAGTTTAATTATAACTGAACACCCTTAAAGTTCAAATTCCTGATTAGGGCAACTGACTAAGCTGAAGTGTAGTANGTAGAAGTGCTTTTAACAATTACTCCCAGTTTAAGTTTCCTAGGTTTAATTATAACTGAACACCCTTAAAGTTCAAATTCCTGATTAGGGCAACTGACTAAGCTGAAGTGTAGTATAATTTATCTAGTGCATTAGTGGAGTTTAAGTATCATCAAAACAATGAATATACTCTGTTTACAAAAATACATATTATGTATTAACTAAAATGTATTGATATGACTAGAGAGCTTGGAGTTTAACACTGTGCCATAGTACTGTGATTGAGAACTAGTACATCATCGAATATTTGTTAAGATACAGTGCTTTTGGCTTAAAAATGTTTTGTTAATTTCACAGGTAACTTATTTCCTTATTATCTCCTTCTGTTATTATAACACTCAAGGCTTTTGGCTACAAAGACATACTCCAACTCATACTGATTTAACAGTTCAAAACACACACGCACACACACACACACAAACACACACACACATACACAAATCCTCAAAAATAGTGGGATCCAGGTTTGGCTTAATCTTGGCTGCATTTCTATTGCTCCATGAGGCTCCAAGACTCTGCCTCCTTCATGTATTAGTTCACTTTCAGATTGGCATCCTTTCAATAGCAAAGTGGCTGTAGTGCGTTTTTCCAATATATCATCCTGATTGGAGAGAGTACATATGCAGAATTTTGAGCAGAGTTTCTATGCTTCACTTTGACTGAACCAACTTAATCACATTCTTATCTCTGAAGCAAATTCTGTGGCCAGGGGATATACTATGAAGATTGGTGTAGTCAAGGATTCATTCTTACTTTCCTAGATGGGAGTTTGGTTAATCTCCCTGGAATAACATGTAGAAACTAGGGACAATAGTAAAAAGTAGGCAATAACAGTGGGTGCTTAGGAGGAAACAAACATATATCTACTGCAATTTACTAACCTTCTACTGTCTCCTAATGAGAATACTATGGTAAACCCTCTAATTTTAAATAGCTTGAAGACCAGAGAGGATAAATAATAAATAAATAAATAAATAAATAAATAAATATTAAAACATTAAATGATTTGTTCATGCTCCTCCACATTGGACTTACAGATTTTATATAAAGAGACAACCACTTTCTAGATATTAATTTAATACACAGTTATTATAAAAGGACCATGTAAAGGGGTCTTCTAAATCTTCTTTCTGATCATTCTTATACTTCACTGGTAATAGATGGATGACATTCTTAAATACATGGATATTAATCAAAATGCCATAAACACCAGATAGAGAAGGCAAAGGGAAGAAACACAACTTTTTTCCTCCAGAGTGCATTTTTCCAAATTAAGGTAGAGACAATACAGGAAAGAGAATCCAGTTCTACTGGTTTCTGAATTCTTGCTCTTTCCAATACTGGTTTTGCCTTAAAAAAATACTTGAATGGAGAAACAGGATTTGGTCATTTTATTGTTCTTTGACCTGGTCACACAATTTTATTTTCATTATGAAATTCATGTCTCTTTGCACTCAAAACAAAATTCTAATTTTTTCCAAGTTGTTCAAATAGAATACATTTGTAATATGTCCATTTACTTGATTTAAATAATTCATGCCTAGCTAGGCATAAATTCTTATGTTGAGCTCCCCTTGCCTCTAGTAATGCAGAAAAGAACAGAAGCTAATAATAATAGGTGCAGTCACATTTAATTACTAGAATTAATGTAAAGACTTTGTAATTACTTTCTATAAAGCTTTTTTTTTTTTTAATTGAATGAAAACAGGCCAGGAAAGCAGCTAATTTCAGAAATCCTGTGGCTTCTTGCCAAGGGTTTAAGCAACCGATGATACTCAGGGTCATTGGCTCTCTGAAAAACCAAGGGTGCCTGCTAGTTGTAGGTTTCAGTAACACCACTGGGAACTTTTAATTTAACGTGATACTTAAATGGCCAGTGGGAGTATTCAATAAACTCAATCAATGTTGAAAGCAAAGTGCTATTAAAAACATGGGTAAACATTGATTTTAGGCTTCTGGTCCATTTAGGAATTATTCTTGGGGAGGTCTCTACCACCTCATTCCTACAGTAAGAAGTGACTGCTATGGTAACACATAAAACTGCATACAATAGTTGCCATGTTGGCTTCTGGCCTATGTTCTTGAATGACTGCATTTTTTAAATCACGTAGCATTTTCTTAGTATCCATCTTAGGATGAAAAACCTCTTCAGGCTTTGAGGCCTTGTGTGGTAGGCATTATCTAATTTTCAATATGGCTGTAATTTTTGGCTATGCAACAGGCAACAAAACTTATATTTTGAGCATTTCCATTAGTGTCACTTCTGAATCCATCATCATTCAACTTATGTCTACTGAAATACATTTTGCTGATCTGGACATAAATGGGCTGTGAATTGTAGCTGCAGATGGCTCAGAAACATACTTTACAGTGAGCAAACTTTGGATGACTGAAAGAAAATTGACAGAAATGCTATGAGGAGAAATTGTATATCATTTCAATAACTGAGGGAATAAACTAAAATCAAAACAACAGGCACAATAAGAATCTATTTCCCAACAACAACAAAGAAATTGTCACATCCACCTGATGGATTAAAATGAGTTTGGCCATTTCAAGCAAAAAACATAAGACTTTTTCTGTTCTCCCTGTTGTAGAGGATTTTCTGGTTGGTTATTGGGTTGGCAGGATATGAGAGGCCGTGTGCTCTCAGTAGTGATTCACTGTAGGGAAGGTCAGTGTGTGAAACTGAGCCAGAGTCCTTGAGGGGAACCAGGAACATGCTGAGTAAACCAACCTGCATGCCAAGTCCAGAGGACAGAGCTAGATGGTAAACAAGAGCGGCATTGTGTGGGAACCAGATTGCGGCTGAGACAAATTGCGAAGAAGTGAGGAAAGACAGGGCCAAGTGTTGTGGAGAGGAGTTTAAGCTGCAGTATAGTAATAATTGCTTAGGAAACAAACTTATTTAAGTGTTACTAAGAGTTATTTCCAACTATAAGTTAGTAATTTTTATAAGTAACCATTTTAAAATTTCTTGTAAGTTACAGAAATACTGGATAGGATTTAAAATCTTTTTTTGTTGCTGTGGATCTAAGAGCTTTTAGGGTCTTCTCTTTTGGTTTTATGATATATCATAAGACTGTGTCTGGGTTTAAGTCTTTTACTCACCTCCTGGGACATTTGGTATTCCTGTTCGATTTGGAAGATTCTTCCAAAATTCAGGGGAAAAATTTCTTCACTTCTATTTCTGCTTTTCAATCATTTAATTAATTTACTATTATCACCCCCAAACCCCCTTTTTACTATTTTTTCACATTCTTTCATCTTTGCCATCTCCAACAGGACTGAATTTAATTATTAAAGTTGTAACCTTTCAAAATTTGGAAATTTCTTTTGTGTTCTCTGCAATTCTTTTTTCAGCAAACTTTTCTTGTTTATATTTTATGGCTTCAGTAACTTATTAAACAACTCTAAGCCATAAATTTAAGACATGTAAAAATTTCTCCAATTTTCTCCTTGTTATCTGAAGTATTATTTTCTCAAAATTCCAGTGACCTTGGCTTTCTGTTAATACCGAAGAACAAAGAGTTAGCTTGGATCACAGCTTCTTCAATTGGATTAATTTCTCAATATGTATGCCTTGCTTCTCAATCTGTCAGAAATACTTTAATAGCATTTGCATGTTGATCAATATATGTAGGTGTCTTGGGTTTCCTCTGTCAATATGTAATGAGGCTCACTTTCTCAAAGGTCCTATTACCTTGGTCATAAAGCTGACTGGCAGTTAAAGGTTTGTGGGAGAGCTGTGAGACTTACAGGCAAGTTTTGGTAAATTTATGTGGAGACTAGGAGGCATGCTGTTACTCCCACCCCTCCCCTGCAAATCTCAAATGAGATGAAATAACTCTGAAGTCTTAACATCATCTTAGAAAACTTCATTTTTCCCTAGGCATGCAATTTCTAGAAACAGAGCTCCAGTTTTTTCCCTTGACAAAAATACCGGGTGCTAAATCCCTGCATAAGCTGAGTTGGGGGATGGAGAATAAGTAGGACTAAATGACTTAGCAACTTTGAGCACAGAAGACCTTTAAATTAATCAACCTGTTTTCTGTCCCACTGCTTCCACTCTCAAAGCTTACTTGTCCCCAAATCATAGGCTTCTAAAAAATTTCTTCCCACCTCTCTTCTTGAGTTCCTATGTTTGTGTGCTAGACTGCAGCTTCTTCTATTCTGATTAATTTCTTAATATATGTATATATGTCTTGGTTTTCAACCTGTCAGAAATATTTTAATTGTGTTTCTATATTGCTGACCCATTCCTATTACGAATGCTATACTCCTCACTGTTACAGATTTTAACAATTTGTACTTCGTTGCAGTAAGAGTTAGGGGGAACTGGAAGGCAGATAAGGTTGCTTTTTCTGCCAACCTGAACTAAATTTTCTATCAAGATTTTTAAACTCAAAGATTGCATTAGTGTCCTGTTATTGCTGTAACGAATCACCACAAACTTATGGCTTACAACACAAACATTAGCTTGTAGTTTGCAGGTTAGAAATCTGAAAATAGGTCTTATGGAGCTAAAATCAAAGTCAGCGTCACCAATTTCCTCCTGGAGATGCTAGGAGATAATCTATTCTTTGCCTTTCCGGTTTCTAGAGGCTGCTTACATTCCTGGTTCATGGTGCATCACCCCAATATCTGCTTACTTGTTACATTTCCTTTTCTGAGTCTACTGCCTCCTTCCCTACCTTATAGGGACCCTTGTGATTACATTGGGACCACATGAATAATTCAGGCCCCAGGATTTTTTTTTCTCAAAACCTCTTTAATCACATATGCATATTCCCTTTTACCATGTAAGGTAATATATTCATAGGTTCCAGGGATTAGGATAGGGGAATACTGAGGGGCCATTATTCTGCCTACCATAATCATGTACATGGTTTTATGTCATCACTCAATATCCTGGGACATCATAACTAATTGCTACTGAGATATTCCATCAATTCCATATCATAAATAATAAACAAATGTATCTGCTGTGGCATGACTTTCACCTAATTTGGGATACAAATATAAATAGGAATTATTTCAAATAATAGCTGAAACTAAGGAAAAGTTTTAGAAAAGCCAAGGCTGATCTATAGCTGCTTGATTTTGACCATTTCCAGTGGTTTCTGTTATTCTTATAAATCTTCTTGGCCAACTGAGCTTTAGTCACCTTAGACATTAACTGCTATCCCCACCTCCAAATTCTATACATGTAAAATCAGTAAGGAATCTGAAATGATATCTAGTTTAACACCTCATTTTAGAGAAAAGAGTTCTAAGAAATTATAGAACTCCTACAATCAATTAGTGTAAAGTCAGACATAAAACCTAAATTCCCTGGGGTGCCTGGGTGGCTCAGTCAGTTAAACATCTGGCCTTCAGCTCAGGTCATGATCCCAAGGTCCTGGGATTGAGCCCTGCATCTGCTCCCTGCTCAGTGGAGAGCCTGCTTCTCTCTCTCCCTCTGCCCCTCCCCCCTCTTCCTGTTCTCTCACTCTCTCTCACTCTTTCTATCTCAAATAAATAAATAACATCGTTTTTAAAAATTAAATAAGTAAAAAAACCCAAATTCCCTGAATAATGTACATGTCATTAAAAAATTTGTCAATTACTTTTTATGTTTGTTCTCGGTTATGATTGATAAAGATTCCACAAATTTGTAAATGCAAAGTCTTATTCTTTAATCAACTTTGGAAATCAGTCTTTTATGTTTCTTGGATATTTATGATGAGATTCATTATTTTAAATTGTGAGGTTAGATTGTGTAGTGGTAACAAAGTGGTTAAAGACAAGTATCTGTGACTAGAAACTTGACAGTATTCAGATATATTTTGCAAGTGATGAGCACATCAACTTTAAAAATTAAGAATGCACATAAATCTAGTTATTAGTACCTGCCTGAAACTGGAACTTCAGGATTTCCAAACTTAAGAGATATAATATATCCAAACATGTAGTCTTTGCTACCCCTGAAGTAATCTTGTTGAAACAAATGGTAAAAGACCGAGGGAGTCAGCTGAGAGAACTCTCAGAGACTCCATAAAGGCCAGAGTTGAACCTGATATTTCTCTTGTGTTCCCTACATTGCTAAGCCCAGTTTTGCATTTGCTGGAGCTCAATTAGCACTTGGCTGATAGATTAGTTGGATTCTCAGAAGCAGAAAAAAAAAAAAAAAATCATTGGGAAGATGGGGCTCCTAGGTGGCACAGTCAGTTAAACGTCTGACTCTCGATTTCAGCTCAGATCATGATCTCAGGGTCATGAGATAGAGCCCTGCGGTGGGCTTTGCAATAGCTGTGGATCCTGCTTAAGATTCTCCCTCTCCCTCTGTCCCTCCTGACTGCTTGCATGTGCAATAAATAAATAAATACAATCTTAAAAATAATCATTGGGAAGATGTACATGAAAATGTCCATCTCAGGCTCTAGGGCTAGTTTCTTATAGGATTCAATGATATTAGAGCAGTTTACATCTCTGATGACTCCTGAAAATGGCCTCTCTGCAACATGAAAACACTTTAACTTGTCGAGACTTAATTTTTTTTTTTTAAAGATTTTATTCATTTATGTGACAGAGAGACAGCCAGCGAGAGAGGGAACACAGCAGGGGAGAGGGAGAGGAAGAAGCAGGCTCCCAGCCGAGGAGCCCGATGTGGGACTCGATCCCGGAACCCCGGGATCACGCCCTGAGCCGAAGGCAGTCGCTTTAACGACTGCGCTACCCAGGTGCCGCGAGACTTAATTTTGATCACAGTTTCCTCTTAGAGGATAAAGACAGGACAGAATGACTATTCTCTGAAGTTCTTAAAGGCAAGGTATGCCTGATAGCTACTGACTGTTGACACTGGAAAACATCTCTTGTATATATTGATTTATAATGAAAAAAAGTCTTGTCTTTACAACCAGATCATTTACAGAAAGTATGCTGGAGAAATGAACCTTCAGATTCTGGTCAAGATCACCATATGATCAGCAATTTTTAGAGACCTGAAACTGAGATCATTTTAATATGGAACAGATATTCTCCAGCCCATGCCAATCATTATTTATGAGTGACTTCAACTGCTGAATTAAAGAATTGTGATACAGATCTGCAAAAATGTATCATGAAACCACTGAATTTTAAAGGAGAAGGCTGTGAAATCCTGGGGTGCTACAGGCAGCAACCTAATGTGCTGTGAAAACACATTAACTTAGGAGGAACTGCTCCACTACATTTGACCCACAAAACAAAACAAAACAAAAACACGAAAAACCCCAAGAAAACAAACAAAAACCCATCAGAGGTAGAGAATGTTTCATCTTCACGCAGACTGTGTAGCTTAAAAAATGAACATTTATTTCTTACAATTCTGGAGATTAGGATTATTTCCTTCTAAGAAAGGTAAGGGAGAAACACATGCCTGTTTCCTAGTTCCTGGTAGTTTGTGGACTGTCTTTGGTGTTCCTGGGATTGTGACAGAATAATACCAATTTTCACATGGCATTTTCTCAGTGTCTCTGTATTTATGTCTCTGTCTTCAATTTTTCCTTTTTAGAAGAACAGGCTTATTGGATTAGTCTCCATCCTAGTGATTTCATCTTTATTTATCTGCAAAGCCTCTATTTCTAAATAAGGTCAGAAGCACAGATACTGGGCATTAGGATTTGAACATCTTTGGGGGTAATGCAATTTAGCCTAGAACATTGTCCTTGGAAGACTGCCTGATGTCTGCCCTGGAGCTTGCAGAAGAGGTGGCACAATTGCCCTTGATTCTAATGATGGGCTGGTTACCTATAGGGTAAAAGATGCCTACTACTACCCCTGCTGCTTTTGGTTTTTGCAGAAAGGTGGTGGCAGCATAGTCAGAATTAAATGGGAGAGGGGAGCCTGGGTGGCTCAGCTGGTTAAGCATCTAAGCCTTCAGCTTAGGTCATGATCCTAGGGTCCTGGGATCAAGTCCCACATCATGGTCCTTGCTCAGTGGGGAGTCTGTTTCTCCCTTTGCCTGCCATTCCCACTGCTTGTGCTCTCTCTCTCTCTCTCTGACAAATTAATAAATAAAATCTTAAAAAAAAAGAATTAAATGGGAGAGAGTCATTTAAGCCTACAAATGTAGCTCAAGCCCAAGGTATTGCAATGGGCCATTGGAGGACATAAGTACTGAACTAATCCTAAATCTGATATGGGTGAGAGTTAACCAAAATCTAGGATTAGCACCCTTCTGGCAGCCTAAAATTACATGATCCTATGAGAAAATCCTATAACTCCCATTTCTTTGGTGGTATGGAAGTACTTTTTTATTTTTTAATTTTCTATTTTTGCTTCTTATTGTTTATTTCCATGGGAATCTCTATGGTGATAGAGTTTATCTAGAAAAAAAGAGTAATACACTGATACCCTTTCATTAGGAAATTAAAATTAAAAAGTGCTTCTATACAACATATTTTTGATGATATATAGAACAAAGTGACATGTAAGTATGAAATTATTTTCTGTTTCACTTTGTTTTGAAAGCTGTGATAATAAGCACGAATTTCTTATACAATCAAGTAATTAAAGGAACTGAAGAGAATAAAGTTTCCGTTTACATCAAAGCTAGTAAAAAAAAAAGTGGTCATTTTTCTTTTTTCAATATTTATGATAGCCTTCTAAAAAATGGTCTCTAGGAGCACATATCTTGACACTTTGGTCTCTAATTCAGGGGTACATTGAAAAAGAAAAGTAGCTAAGTAGAAATTACTAATGTCAACGATGTTAAAAAATCTTCATTGGAGAAAACTTAAATAGAAAAGTACTTTAAAACTATAATCCCTGACATAAAAAGTCTACATTAATATATATTTTAAAAACTTACTCTTAAACTATGGGTTCTTCACTAGAAAGAAGATAGCTGAAACAATGTTCCAATCTCAAAGTCTGTGAAATTTCAAATTCTAAAGAGAATACATGTGCAACAATGTAATTATCTAATATTAGTAGATTTGAGGGGGAAAGTTTTTCTTTTAATGAAGACTTATTATTTCACTAAATGAGTCATAGTTTGACTAAATTCAGGTTCTCAGTGATAATTCAGCTTCTAAAATTTGGACTTTATCATAGTCTAGAGGAAAGAGGATGAGTAGAAATATCCACATTTTGTTGTTATTGTTGTTGTTCATGAAACATTTATTTCATGGAACCAGACTCTGGTTCTCAGTATTTTATAATCTGGATATTGATTTAATCAGTCTCTCTAGGGATGGTTCATGTGCTAGTTTATTCCCAAATAACAATAAATTAACTTAAAAATCAGAAAGCAATTCTATATCTGTGCATGGAGACATTGAAATGTTTAACCATGATCCCTGCTTACACCCTAACAATATTTCAGTAGTTTCCTGCATTCTATAGAGTTAAGTTTATTATATTTGTCTTGTCACATAGCACTCAGTGACTTTATTCCAAACATGTTTCTATCCTCATCTGCTATTACTCCTCCTCAGACCCACTAGCAGCGTCACTTTTTCCTGATTTTATATGTTAACTACATTACACCCTCCAAATGGTATTTGTTATTCCTTCTTTCTAGAGCTTTACAAATCCTTTCAAATTCAGCTCATTTTATCTCCTTTATGAAAGTTTCTCCTATTCTACCCTCGGCTTCCAAATGCCAAATGAAGAATTATCTCTTTTCTAAATCCTTTTACTTAGTATTGTAGCTATGATTCATAGTTTTATTTCCCCTATGATTATACACTTTAAAGACAGCAAATAAAGCATCAAGCCATATTTATTATTACTTTCTTCATAGTTTTATGTAAAATTTGTTGCATTTAGTATATTCTCAATAAAATAATTTATTACATATACTGACATTTAAAAAAAACAGGCATGCAAAATAGTTATACCAGTTAATCAGTTCGCAAACTTATTAAAAGTTTTGACCAGAGGAATTTGGAGAATTTTAATTAGTAGCATTACAAAATTCCAGTAATTTAATCCAACCCTCTACACCAAAAAGAAATACTTGCCAAGCAAATACAAATATTTATCTTCAGTGTTGTCATTCCTATTTTGAAAGAAGAGCCAACAGATTATATAATGCTTGGCCCAAAAGTAGGTGCTCAATAAATGTTGCCTGAGTGGATGTCAGTAACAAATTCTGGTCTTTGGCTCTCTCCTTTTCTTCCCCTAGACTTCAGGCATGCCTCAGCCTTCTGCTGACATTACATAGAAGAAGTTACAACTAATCAGGTCACAGTTTATCCTACATTGGCTTTATTTTAGTCTTTTTAATGAGATTTGAGAAGCACCCTTGTGTAATTATTCTCACATCTAGGAGCCATCTGTTAGAATGGGTCACTTCTGCAGATGGCTAATCTCATTAATTTATGTTGAATCTTTCCAGCTTCAATATCAGAATGAAATTCTCCTACTAGTTACCAATCTTTGGAGGAACACCTCATTTGGAGTCTTTAGCCATCTATGATCTGGAGAAGGAACTAAATGTACCCTGATTTATATGCAAATTTATTTTACAATGAGAATGATTCACATTATATGAAGTACAAGTCAAATTGACTCCACGTTTATATAGCCTATTGTTACACCCCATGGAGAACCAGCATACCATTTAAAAAGGTGGTAATTTGAGACTTAATTAGAATTGACTCAAATGGTGACTCATGACAACTATGTTCCTTCAGAAATGACAAACGATGAATACTATTGAATTCTGACATTTTCATTCAATTCTAAACATTGGCAATAGAAAGTTTGAACTCTGCGTGGAAGTATGTCCACACTTATCTATAAAGAACAATATTTGGTCCATACCTTTCAGTTACTTTGTCTTTCTACACTGATCGATCAGTAATGTTATTTTAAAAAGTCCTAAAATTGTATATTTTGCATAAATGCACCGAGTAGTTACACATATACACTAAGTAAACCAGAACATTCAAGGATTTTAGAGAAAAGTGGCATAACACTGATTTATCAGAACGTGATGTTATAATATATATATTTCTACATAGAAGAGGAAACTGTCACGAAAGTTAATATTCTAAAGAGAGATCACTATTTATCTTCCAGAAATATTCTTACCAAATAGAGGAAGTTCCACTCTAAGTTTACTGAGACTTTTTATTACAAATGGACGTTGGATTTTGTCAAATGCTTTTTCTACATCTGTTGTTATGATTATTATTTTTTCTTTTTTAGCATGCTGATGTTACAGATTATATTAATTTATTTTCAAATGTTGAATCAGTGGTACATGACCGGACTAAATCTTAGTGGTGGCATATAATTCTTTTTACATATTGTTGGATTCGATTTGATAATATTTGTTAAGAATATTTGCATCTACGTCATGGGAGATATTAGTGTGTAGTTGTCTTTATTTCTTATACAGTCTTTGTCTGGTTTTAGTATAAGGTAATACTGGCCTCACAGAATGAGTTAAGAAGTATTCCATCTGCTTTTATATTCTGAAAGAAAATGTAGGGAATTGGTAGAACTTTTTGAATATTTGTTAGAATTCACCAATGAACCCACCTGGGCTGGGTACTTGCTGTTTTATAGGGTTACTAATTGTTCATTCAATTTCTTTAATAAATACAAGCCTATTCAGATTGTCTATTTATTCTTATGTGAGCTTTGGCAGATTATTTATTTCCTGGAATCCTTCCATTTCACTGAAGCTATAAAATTTATGGGCATAGAGTTGTTCATAGCATTCCTTTATTATCCTCTTAATGTTCATGAGATCTGTAATATTGTCTCCTCTCATTTCTGATATTAGTAATTTATGCCCTCTTTGTGTGTATATAGTTTCCCATCATTATTATATTATTATTATTTTATATTATTTTTTCTTCATAAATATATTACCATAATTTCTTATAGACAACAGTCCTGTCCTGATTCTTTTTCAACAGTTTCATTTAAAATTTCACAAATTAACATTGTCTTTTTTTTTCTTATTTTCTGTATGTCTGAAAGACTAGGTTTCCTCAAATACATAAAGTAGTCCTGAAAAAAAATATATGGCTCGCCATACAGAAATAAATTTTTATCAGTTTGGAGACTTTCTTGGTTTTATGTTACTGATCTATGGTGACTAATCAACAATACTTTTAACTTTCACTTGTGGCTAATAATTTCCTTTCCTAAGCTGGAATGGATAGAAAATGAGAAAGATATTAGCAAAAAGAGAAGATATTTTCATTGGCTTGTGTGATTGCATCAGTGCACAGGAAAGACAGAGAACCTGATTCAGATTTTGGATTGGCTCTTTGGGAGATATTGCCAATCTGGGAACAAAGGTCAATGATGGAAAGACTTTCTGGTTCTTGAAAGTTCCCCTTGGAACTTTCTACAAATTTGGGTAGTATATTCTACCCCTTCTACAAATTTGAGTAGTAAAATATTTGAGAAGAGTTACAGAATCAATTTCAAAACCTAGAATTAACATATATGAAAAAATTTTGTGTATATAGTAACATAATAAACATTAAAATAATTAAAATATCAATAATTTTTTCTATCAATTTTCTAATTAATTATGAAACCTACAGTTACCATTCTAAAAACATGTCCTATTGATGCCTGACGCTTGAAATTAATTCTTTGGTGGCTTCTTTTTATAATCTTTAGTGTCCTAATTGAATAATGGTAGAATGAAAGAAAGAAAGGGAAGTAGAAAGAAAATATAAAGATAGAGATGAAAGAGGACAGAAGAAAGTAAAAGGGAAAAAGGAAGAAAGAAAGAAAAGAAGAAAGAAAGGGAGAAAGAAAGGAGAGAAAGAAACGAAAAGGAAAGCTGAGAGAATGAAGAGCAAGAAAAAACTTTTCATATGTGTTATAGTGTGAATAACGGTCTCGGTTTCTCTAGAACCTCCTTACACGTGGAATTTTCAGTGCTAACACTGGGAAAGTCTGGGACAGTGGTCACTTTACTTGAATAACTGATAAAGAATGTACAGCATCAAGGAGTTGAAAGTACAGGTTTGCCTGCCCCAGTTTTCTGTATCCTGAAAGAAGACATACCATTCCTGGGTCAGAGACAAAGGACTCTGTTACTCACAACTAATATGTGAATATCGGCATTTTCATGTATCCATGACCTAAGTCTTAATCCCCATAGGGTGATGTGAAAAGTGTAAGGGTGTACTTGCACATACAGTGAGTTGTTACAAGAAAGGAACTCGGAGCTTAGGGAACCAAAACCTTTTAAATAACTAATAAACCTGATTTTTGTTCCAGAGGGAAATATTATCTTTATTATGTTGGGCAGTAAGCATACCTCTTCTTGTCTCTGGTTGGAAACATTATCTCTACCTTCCAAAGCTTTTCATTACACAAACATCCATGAACAGATAATCAGGAATATAGGTAGTCAGTGTCTCTGCTGGCAAGACATGCAGAACTGCAACAGACCCATGGAGAATTGTCTCCCAACAATTTTTCTAGATTTTTAAAGCTGTTATGGGGATGTACTGTAGCATTTTGAGGGAATCTTAAAAGGGAAAATTCAATATGTCTCTTTTATAATTTAATTATTTAATGTATAGGTATTACAAAACTTTGACATAAAGAATAGCTATGTAGGGAGTTAGGACAGGGATCTAGGAAAGTAAAATTGCTCATAGTCACACATAAACACACACACAAATTAGAACCATGACTTCACAGACTATGGTTCATACAGACTGCGGTCCACAGAGTCAGGAGTAGTTGGAGGAGAGTGATGCTGGGTTTATACACAGAAGAATAAAAGAGTGCTTCCTAAATTGTCTTCATATGGCTCTTGGAATGATAGAAAATCCTGTGAATGCAAGTGGGCTTCTTATTTTCTTTGTCTCAGAGGGGCTTCTGGGAGGTTGAGTCATACACTGCACAGGAAAGTAGGCTCGACATTCATGTCATGTGCCTTCTCCACACCCGGGTTTTCTTTGACAATTCAATTTGCCTAAGACTACACTTTCAGCTGCCCAAAGAGTCTCACGTAGCCTTGCGATAAACAGTAATATGCTGAAGACTGATGAATTCCCGATTTGTCTCTTTTGTGTCCTCAATAATTAACTTGATTTTATATCTGTTGTCAGATACAACATATTATAAGGCAGTGGTCCTCAAGTGGAGATTTTGCCCCCATGGGACATTTAGCAATATCTGGAGATGCTTTTTGTTGTCACAACTTGGGAAGAGGGGTTCTACCACTAGCTTCTAGAGGGTAGAGGTCAGATATATTGCAAAACACCCTGCAATGCACAGTACAATCTCCCACAATAAAGAATTATCTGGCCCAAAATGTCAATAATGCCAAGGTTGAGAAACTCTGCTAAAATGTACTGTATATTGTTGGCCACTTTGAATTCAGTACTTAGTATTATAATTCTATCAAGTGTGTAAAAATAATTATTCTCATGTATTTTATGTTGTTACCCCTTCTACTATTGGTTGTGTATGCATGTCTGAGAGGAAGGTATCGTAGGTTTCTTTAGTGTGAATTGCTAATCCATATATCACATAAACGATGGTCGTCTATGTAGAAGTGATTTAAAATATACAGGACTACAAACTATTGTATGTTTGGCTGTTAAAACCCTTTTCACTACATCCATTTCTGTAAGAATGAAAACTAAGCTTGAGTCAGGGAGAGGTTCATGAGGTGCTAAATCTAGTGGATTTTTAATTATTTAAGATGTACCTTTTAAAAAATAGTCAGATCTCTCAATAGCCCAGAGACTATTTCTATTATTTATTTGCCACATCAGGTGCTTTATGGTCTGCATTGCATTTGTTGGCACTTTAATTGTCAAATGCTTCTCAGTTTATCATATTTTAACATGAGGCAACAAAATCTTTAAAATTTATTCTATTCAGCATCTATTTGGGCAATAACTATAAGAAGAGCTGTTATTATTGGCAGATGGATTCAACAGAAAGTATAATTCAAGGATAAAAATTTTTATCAATGGCCAAGGATGTTTTGGCTGCTGTTTCGGCTGTAGAATCTATAGTTGCTGTCCTAGTGGTAAATATTTGGAGCAGGCAGGGGTTCAGGGTGTTAATCTACTCAGACAACAATCTAATTGCTGCTCCTTCGCTTGAAGCAATAAAGCTTCATTTGAATCTGACATTCCATCTGTTAATCTCCTTGAAATTTCAGATAAACAAACTGAAAGAAATCAATCATCATCCCACAGCATGCTCTATGAGTTTCAGGGATTCCTGGGAGGCCACAAAATCGAGTGTGATCACCAATCTAAAATTGGAGTTCAATTACAAGGTAGAAGAGAATAGAAAGGACATGAACTATCACTACGGAAACATATATGGAGCCGTTTACGAGTGAATTTCAAACTCTGCAACCAGTTATCTTTAATGTCTGAAATTATGATAAATTTCTGAAAGTTGTAGTGGATGTTTCTTCCCTTATCTTACTGTGATTGTCCTGAAAACTTATTTTAGAAAATCGTTCAAGCAACATGTTGCATGTGGCTTGCTATGGACATATCTAAACCCTTCCTCACCAGACCAAGATGGAGTTAGTCAAATGAGGGAACATCTGAGTTTTAATTAGCTTCTTTGGGGACTATCAACATGTTGTTGAAATATGGAGTTGCGCACTATGGACAGTCAATATTTACTTACATGTTACACTATTGCAAAATGGGTATACTATCCAGACACTGTATACTATTTTGTGTATGATGGTCTGGTACCAGGAACATTTTCTTTCATTGTTTCTTGTTTTATTAACTTTGTTTAGCCACTTAAAGAAAGTGTGCATATGGCACAATTTGCATCAAATTCATTCAAAGTTGTATATTTGTTTTTCAATAAAAAATTACAATTTCCACCCTCCCCTCCCTCCAAAAAACTTAACCAGACCCCATTAACAGGGGTACATCCAACCCTTAAGAGTTGTGAATGTTGGCCACTAACAACTCACAAATAGTCTCTCATCACTTTCAGGTGAAGGTGGGCCTCCTTGCCAGGGAGCCTTCCCTTTGAGCTCCCCTGCACCCCCACCTCCCACCCCACCCTGTGTCTCCTGTGGCCATGAGGTGCAGACATTTGGCCACCTTGCATCTAGATGGAACTCTGTGGTGTAATTTGTGGATCAGAGGTTCCTGTAGGATCAAGGTTAAGCTATAGTTTAGCAGAAAACACATTACTTAACAACCCCGCCAACACACACCGACATATACTTTATCTTATTTTCCTCACTCCTTCTCCTGAGAGCTTTCCTCCAATTAATTTCCTCAATAAGAATATCCATCTCAGTCTCTGCTTCTTAAGGCCTAAAAATACCTACTAATAGAAGCAGGGATATTATTATTTATATATTTTATTCTTTATATAATTAACTGTTCTCAAGAAAATTATAATATCAATAGTCAATATTGATTAGTAATTTTCTCTATGCGCTAAGCCAATTACATAAATATATCTTCTGAATTTATAGCACCTAAAACACTAAAATTGGTAGTTGCTAATTTTTTACTATTTTATATTTGAATAAACTGAGTCAAACATAAATTAAGTAATTTGCAGAATAAATGAATAAGTGAAATATATGTTGCGTGCCTTGCAGAATGTTTTATGTTCTATACACGAAAGAAATAAATCTGATATTTAAGTCAGTACAGTATTTATTAAGATACCAGTTATGATGGATAGATGATAAGTGTTATGGAGAAAAATAAAACATATTAAGGGAGATTGGGATATGAGTGTGTGTGTACTTTTGAGTGTGTTTGCTAGTAAGGGGTAGGAGATTGCTTGCTGTTTTTTGCAGTCCTCTTTGTTAAGGTGACACAGAGCTGAGGCATGAAACAAGTTAAAGAGTGAGTGACCAATGCAGTGGTTTGAAGAAAAGCTTTCTAGGCAATGGAACAGCAAATCTAAAGGCCCCAACAGGTTGATGTGTTTGATGGTGCCAAAGGTTGCTACATGGGCATGAGCAAGGGTGAAGAGAATGAGAACAGAGAAGACATTTTCTTTCATTCTAGGTGAGAGGGAATATAAGTGACGTCTTGAATATAGCAGGGACATAACCTCTCTTCTGATTCACAAGGGACTGTCAGGTTGCTGTGTGTGGTTCAGGGGCAAGAGTAGAAGCAAGCAAACGAGTCAGAAGATGTGTATCATTATTAAGGAGAGAGGTAGCTTGGATCAGTGTTAGGATTCTGACACCAGTTCTGATGTGTGTTCTTTTTCCCCACACCAAACGGTTCTCTGACATCAGTTGAGTGTCTTACAATTCAACTCAGTTTTGATACTATCTACCTGGTGATAGCATCAGATCCCACAGATTAAGGGCTCAGTCCTACAAGATGCCCCCATCCCTCTAATCCTACTTCAGAAGTCAATTGCAAGTCCACATTATCACTTGTGCTTCTGACCAACTGGCTGTAGATGAGAGATTCCAACAACTTCCTCCTTGGGTTGGATTAATTTGTTAGAGTTGTTCACAAGTCAGAGAGGCATTTTACTTACTAGATTTCTGGAGGAATATGAAAAGATATAACTCAGGAATAGCCAGATTGAAGAGATGCATAAGACAAGGTAGGAGAACTTCCATGCCCTCTCTGGGCATGCCCCTCTCCCCAAATCTCTATGTGTTGACAAATTCAGAAGCTCTCCAGACCCCATCCTTTTAGATTATTATGGAGGCTTCATCACCTAGGCATGGTGAGTTAAATTGTTGGCCATTGATGATTGAACTAAACCTCTGGCCCTCCGCCTCCTCTCTCCTACCTGAGGAGGGGGTGGAACTGAAAGTTCCAACCCTCTAATCACCAATTTGGTTCCCCTTGGAACCAGCCAGCCCCACTTTTAGGTTACCCAGGGACTTCCTGAGTCACCTCATTAATCTAACAAAAGGTGCCTTTATTTCTCTTATTACTTAGGAAATTTCAAGGGTTTTAGGAGTTGTGTGCCAGGAACAAGGATGAAGACTAGATATATATTTCTTGTTATAAATCACAATATTATAAATGTGATGCGGCAATTGTAAGAAGAGATCAGATTCTAAATATATTTTGAATCAAATGTTTATTTATATAAAGAATTAAAGTTATTTTTCCTGATGAGCTGCCCAGATAATTCCTCTTATGAAAGCACTTGCCAATATTGAGACCAAGCCTTAATAACCTTCTTTGGCCCATAGGTTGAAATATAGAATTCAGAATGGCTAACTGCCAGGATTCCAGGCAAGATAGAAGGAACTCTGCATAATATAATGAGAAGAATTAGGACCTGGGGCATGGGGCAGGTAGGGGTTTAACAAAGAGACAGAGCATTGGAGGGGGAGCCAGATGACATAATGCTGATTGCTACACCTGCGATTCCTCCCCACTGTTTCCAAAATCTTCAGCGTTCCTACAAAAGTCTTGAGGTAATTGAATTTCTTGTGGAGAGGCAGCTGTTTCAAAACTAGGTTGACACAGGGATATAGCTAGGCAGCATCAGGGACAAAACAGTGGGGAGGCCTCCTGCAGTCCTGGGGTTATTAGAAACTTAAGGAACACTCAGTGAACTGAGTTCATTAGTCACTTTGACAGACTGCTCACCACCAAATCCCATGCAAATCCCATACAGTTATACATGCTTGTGGCTCCATTGTTAATATCACAGAAAATTTACATGTTTTTCTAGTGGGCACTTAAAACTGGATGTTGTACAGTTCTAACCTTTCTGACATCAGTTTCATGCTGTGCTACCACTCCATCTCTCTCCCTTCCCCTTCTCCCTCTGTCAGATAAGGAAGGAACTCTGAGAACCAGTAGAAGAAAGTTTCCTAATGTCTTTTCTTTAAAATCAGACTATATACTTGTAGGGTAAACCTGTGGCATGGAAATAAACATAGACCACCACGTGAAGCATGTTCCACCAATTTTTTTTGGTGGGGGGAGGTGGGCAAAACATTCATATTAAAAATTCTAGGGACTATTAATAGATGTCTAGACAACACACTTAGAAATATGAAGTTACTTCAGATTGTTTGCTTGATACTCTTCATTAAGATAGAGGAAATTCACAATGGAAAAAATGTTAAATTAAATGGACAGACACCCGTGTCTTTTATAACCTGTGCATCTTTGCAGTACTGCATAAGGAATACGAGACAGGACGGAAACAGAGGTCAAGAGCTCACACATGTCTAAATATATAAATGCTTAACTTGACACAAGCAAAATAAAATGACATTTCAAGTTAATTTTTACCTGCAATTTGCTATCATGACCTATACATGAATTTAATGAACAGGAATACAGAGCATAGTGTATCTCAAAGAATTTAGTTCATCTAGACAGCTTATCTAGAGATTGTGAGGGGGAAAATATTCTTAAATTCTTTAATAAAAGTTTCAAAAGTGCTTGATATTGGTTTATTTTTAAGTGTAACATCATACAGTAAGAAAAATTTTTATTTTTATGACATTTTAAAAACAGCAGGAGTATAGACTATGCATAAATTCAAATAATGTTTATGTTGATTATCTCAGTGAAATCCAATATCAGAATCACATCATCAAATAATGAGATTCAAGAAAACATTATTGTTCAAACAGGTAGCTCAGTGGGATCAAAATAAATGTAAAAGAGTATAACCATTGTTTTTCAATAATAGCCAGAATGCAACAAATAACCTTTGCAGAGGGACAAAATGACATTCTTTATAAATGCTTTTAATTTGTAATAACAAAAAAAATTCCTATTACCTCTAAAATTATATATCACACTTTGACAGTTGCAGCAGTAGCCTGAACCAACTTAAAAAAGAGCATTATCATTTATTAGCTTACACGTTGGAGGAGCTTCGTGGGTAGTCTGAGACTGTAGTAGCAGTTCTAGGCACTGTGACTTTTTTCTTTTTATAAGAAGATGCTAATTTAATGCTTTATCACAAAAAATAAGTAGATATTCTATTTATATACATAGTTATAGCTACTGTCAGTGGGGTAAACAAAATCTAATTTTATTATGATGTTTTGGAAGAAAAAAATAAAAATTCAAAGTAAAAGTGTATACCTCTTATTAATGACTTCTGTGTGTACTATATGATAGGACTCTGGCCACATAGTATCTGAACTTACTAAATTTTATAAATTTTATATTCAACTTTTCCATTATTTTTTTCTTAAAATAACCACATTATAAAATTTAAGAGGTAACATAATAGCCTCTACTTTAAAAAATATGGAGATATTATCAATTTATTGTGCAACAGACACACTAGGTTTCATTACTTATATTTTATGGCAATTATAGTGTTACACTTGTTACTGATTTCTTAATATGCTCAATGGCTTTAAATGTGTCATTTCACTTTTTTAGAAGTGGAAAGCATAATTAAGATAGCATTGCAAGAGATTTTTAAATCTATTGAACAAACAAAGCAATGGAAAAAGGTGGATGTAGAAAATTTTCATATTAGAGTTGATTTCCTTGATAAGTTTATTTATATTTTATAATACATACATATTTATGCATGTATATGTGTGTATATATATGTGTGTGTGTGTATAGTTGAATCTATAAAACATCAGTTCATGTTAAATCCTTAAGGGTTGTCAGTCATGAGTTTTTAATACAAGATAGTCTCTTAAATTACTGTATTCTCTTAAATTTTTATATAATTAGCATCACTATTCTAGAAAACACTAAGACGTTAAGAATGGAAACACAGGAAATTTCTAAAGAAAACTAAAAGAAAGTGAAAGGAATAAGGCAAAAGAAAACAGGGAAAGGAAGGTTATTTCAGACAAGATGATGATAAAAGGTGACAGAAAGATAAAAGAACAAAAGCTTCTTGTTTAATGATTGGGCATAAACATCATGTCTAGTCATAAAATCATCTTCTGATTCATTCTAGAATCACAAGATTTTTGTGTCTATTAATGTATGGATAGAGTTTTTTCAGTAACTAAATTTCTTTGTAAAACAGTTGAATACAGAGTTGTATTATCCTGAATTATAGAATGTGGTGGCTCATTATATTGCGATCTACATCCTACAAACTTCGTTTTACTTTTCCAAAATGCAGAGGAAAGACAGGCAGATGGCAAGAAAAGTTGAAACTGTCCAAATAACTGAATGAAATTGTATATTGGCAGATAAGAAAAAGCCATGTATTTTTAGATTTGTTTTATAAGGGAGTAGATTTTAAGGTTAAGGATAGAGGAAAATTAATTTTTCAGGTGGGAAGATAATAACTTTAGTGATAGAAAAGAGAAAAGATGCTCAAACTATTATTACCTTACTGAGTTGTTGTTTGGAGGTCAATATTTCGAACTGAACTGAAAAGGCCAAAAATATGACAGAGGAAAGATAAACTTGAGAGTTATGTGCAATAGGCAAGCTCAAAAAAAATTAGGATCTAAAAATAAATGGTTGAAAAGAATATGATACTCCAAAATACTCTAGGGAAAACTGACAAATAAAAAGAGTTGAAGATGGGGTAGAATACTCAGGGGTAAAGATATAAAATTAGGAGGTGAAACTTCCTGAATTTTGAGGGACAGTGTGGCAGACTAGGACATGATTGCCTTTTTCTACTGAATAGCAAATGCTTCAATTTGGCTTCAGTTGATGAACAATAATAGATAAATGAATAGTTACCCTTTGAAACTATAATGGTCAATTTTTTGTTTGTTTGTTTATATGATCTCAGAATACATTAATTTCAATATAAAAAATTCTAAGAAAAAATATTTTGTGCTTGAAAATCAGAAAAAGCCCTGAGGTATATTAGATATTGCGGATATAGATAGTATTTCTTACACAGTCATGTAGCAGTTCATAAAGCATGTCTCTAAATATGAGAAGTAAACATATTTTTAAAAAACACTTGAACTCAATACTAGTTAGTATGCATATGAAACAACAGGCTTATGTCTTTCTCTGCTATGAACATTGGGGTGCATATGGCCCTTCTCTTCACTACCTTTGTATCTTTGGGGTAAATACCCAGTAGTGCAATGGCTGGATCATAGGGTAGCTCTATTTTTAACTTTTTAAGGGACCTCCACACTGTTTTCCAAAGTGGCGGTACCAACTTGCATTCCCACCAACAGTGTAAGAGGGATCCCCTTTCTCCACATCCTATGGAACATAAGAAATAGCAGGAAGATCGGTAGGAGAAGGAAGGGAAGAATGAAGGGAGCAGGGGGGTAAACAGAAGGGGGAATGAAACATGAGAGACTATGGACTCTGGGAAAAAAACTGAGGGCTTCGGGGGGGGGGGGAATGGGGTATTGGGATAGGCCAGGGATGGGTATTAAGGAGGGCACATATTGCATGGTGCACTGGGTGTTATACACAAATAATGAATCATATTACATCAAAAACTAAGGATGTACTGTATGGGGACTAACATAACATAATAAAAAATTATCATAAAATAAATAAATAAAAATAAAACAACAGGCTTCACAGAGTTTGATACTTGCTGTTAGCAACATTTTCATTGCTGCTTCCAGTGGCAATGGTCCCTGGTTGCTCAACTATAGGTTCACAACATGTTTGTCCTCCTCTCTTTAAATGTGGAATGGTCCTCACACTCTTGCCAGCGTGACCTAAATTTTTTGGATCTTCTAATGCATCATGTTGCTGGGATGATAGAGAAGAAGCAATGCAGCATAGAAAGAGCTTTCTCAATGGTGATTTTATGGAAAGAAGGTAATAGTTTATTCTTTTTATAGCAAGTTACCAAGGAACGTCAAAAGGAAACTATGATGTAACTCTTAGCTCTCTGTTTCATCTTCATTGCTAGCACTAGCTCTCTCCGTGATCAACCTCACATATTCTGTATCTACTGAGTAAAACCTAATTCTGTAACATGGAATGCATTAAAAATTAAAATATTTTAAAAAATTAAAATTCAAGAGAATAAGACTTGCATCTGTTTTATAATTTTCTGCTGTTTACCCAAATTCAGGCATAATTCAAAAATGAATTGTCAAAGTTGGAAGGGACTTGGAGACCATTTGGATCAAATAACACATTTTTAGATGAAGTAATGTTTTAGAAATTATTGAGAGCATTTTCCTACTCTGTCCATTTACTTTTTGTGTGTGTTTGTGTGTTCAGAATGTTCTACTTTGTGTTAAATATAAAATGAAAATCTCTGAACACATGCAATTTAGGAATTAGATTTAATGATATGAAATTATTTGAGAGGACTGCATGTATACAGATTAATATCACCTACTATTTTTTGACTTTCGGAAACAGATTTAAATATCTTTACCAGGAAAGATGCTATACTGAGTCATCTTACTTGTACTTCACCCTATCTTTTTTCTTTTCTTTTTTTATTGTGGTCTGTCCATTTACTTTTTACAAATAAAATACTTATTTTTTTATTATTTCACTGCTAAAATTATTGACTATTTCTTGAACTTATGAATGTATTTGTCTGATCTTTATTTAAACTTTAATTTATCCATCAATTTGTTTATGCCTCTAGCCTACCAGCAAACTTTTAATGACTAAATGCTGTGTACCAGGCTCTGTGCTTTCTGTTGAGTACACTTAATTTTAGTGATAAGATTAAGTCTATTAAATTTTTAATAGACTTTACTTTTAAAGCAGTTTTATTCATAGCAAAATCTAATGGAAAGTACAGAAACTCACATATAAATAACCCTCACCTCCACACATGCTTAGCATCTCCCATTATCAATATACCCCACCAGACTCGCACATTTGTTACAATTTTTTTTAAGATTTTATTTATTTATTTTAGAGAGAGAGAGAAAGAGAGAGATCATGAGCAGGGGGAAGCATAGAGGTAGAAGCAGGTTCCCCACTGAGCAGGGAGCCCAATGTGGGACTCGATCCCAGGACCCTGGGATCATGACCTGAGCCGAAGGCAGACACTTAACTAACTGAGCCACCCAGGTGCCCCCATTTATTATAATTGGTGAACCTACACTGACACACTGTTATCACCCAAACTCCACATTTTACATAGTTCACTCTTGATGTTGTACATTCTATGGGTTTGAACAAATTTATAATGCTATACATCCACTAGAAGATATTTTAAGATAACTTCTTGAGATGTTATTTATTCTCCATCCTGAGTTCTTTCATGACATCAACACTACATCAATGCTTCTGGGAGTAACCACAGAATTCTGTAAGCACTGCTTTCAAAAGCAGATTGATATTGTTAAGGACAAAGTGTCAAATAGCCTTTTGAAAATCATAGCAGAGTCAAGAGCCTTGAAAGCCAAAGTACTTTGGATTTGCAAAAGCTAGACTCTGTGAGAAAAGTCCCAAAGCACTGTGTGGATGACAAACAGTCCAAAACCTGAGTGTCAAGTTTAACCCAAGAACTATCTAGTGAGAAAAAATGTAGAAATTTGTAAGACAAGTTACCTGACTGGATTATTTGAAAATCTCACAAGAGGAAAGCTGTGAATAACTGGAACGACTGTCAGCTTCATAGGCTTCATTTTCAAATACAAGTATCATGTCAGGACCCTTTGACATTTAATCACCGCCAGGTAGAAGGTTGAGAGATATGGAAGGAGGAAAAGTCTTCTGAATGGTTACTCAACCAAAATGAAAATTTAAGCAAAAAGTGGTCAAATATATCACAAATTGTCAAGATTATGGTCTGTGCCATTATTAGAAAGGAATTTGAGCAATTAGATTATTATTATAAAGCAATAAATAAACATGTTTTTGCACAAGAGCTAGCAAGAGGAAATGAAATTGAATGGAAATACATCCATAAAATAGGAGCTAGAGAATTTGGATCCAATTACTTTTTCTTTTTCTCCACATAGTCTCATAGTGATGGTTCTCACTTTACTTCTGCTTAATTTTTGACTCTCTTTTCAATATCACTTTAAACCAGGTTACTTTTACCTTCTGATCTCTCACTCATGGGACTTGGCATTAGAACTAGCAGGATTCTAGTTCTAATTTACTTGGAGAGACAGTCTGATTGGCTTATCTTGATTTTGGTCTCTACCCTATCAGTTCTGGTTGGGTGATCGGTGCGGGGTGGGAAAAAACAAGTGGTTGTGTTTATTTTATAAATACAGAGACTAAGACCAATTTTTTTCAGGTGATGGACAATTCTCAAGAGGGTGTCAGTTGAATGAGAAAGCTGAAGTTTATTGTAACTTTATAATAACATTCCCTTCATGAAACTGAATTAAAAGAAAAACATAGAACACACATACCCCCACAAATGTTATAAGCATTTTAAATCATATATATAATAGAAACATGCTTTCTTTCTTTCTCAGCGTGGAGAAATCTTTTTGAAACCTAATGCCCAAAACAAACCTTATGAACTCAGTTTCTCTTGACAAGTGAGAAATTTTTTCTCAGTTTATTTACAAGTTACACTAATAGTGGGATTTAGCTTTTAACACAAGTGAGTTAATTATTTTAACATTCAATTATCCTAAATCATCAGATAATTCAGACAAATGAAGAACTGGTCCATCTAATTATTTTTATCACAAAGTATAGAAATATTAGTCTGAGTTTGAAATGCAATGCTATCTGAGATTCCATGAGTTAACATAAATGTTATGATTGTTATATAGTAGGTAAACTACAATGTGTGACATATAATAAAGAGCTCAGTATAGAAATATATATATTCTAACATTTACCTTGGAGCTACTGTAAGTAATCTGTTTAGAGAGCAAATATATAGACATATTTGAAACGATGTACTATTTAGAGTAACTACATTTCAACTCTTAGGTTGCTGAATGCTTTAACAAGAAGGGAAAAGAAGAAAGTTTTCAAAATTGCATGCTTTATTAACACATGAGAAAACTTATTAAGAAATGATGCTAATAAGGATGAAGTGAATATTTTCTGTCCTTTTCCAACTTGATTATTTTGTGTGTATATTTTTTAAAATCTACAACTACAAATGTTTCAGATATGTTGTCTTCCAGTTTTTGTGAAGATTTCATCTACTAGTTTGCATCCTGTATAATATAAAAAAAAAAAGTGTCAGATTGATATAAGGGATGATTCCGAAGTAACATTGAGAGAGCAGGTGGTTGGGGCTAGGGAATCTCATTTGTGAATTTTTGTCCAATATATGCAAGATTATCTTGCAAAATCTTCAAGAAAGAGGCAATTACCTATATATCTCCACAATAAAGACAGAGCATTCAGTAGAATGAATGATAGTAACCAGGGAGGTAAATGGGTTGTCAAACTCTGTCACCTTATCGCTGAGGATTTCCTACATAAAAATGACAGGGAGGATATGTGATAACCTTAGACTTAAATGATAGTAGAGCAAAATATAGAAAAGGATAATCACCTCTATACAGCGAATCTGATTCATTCCTCAGTGTGGGAAGGTGAGCTCTCTTGCAAGTGTCCGAGGTATTGTTACAGACTCAGAATAGTAAGGACTGCACATTTGTATTTGTATTGGTGGAGGGTGATAATTATTGTTCCAGGAGAATATTAATGCTTCTCCTCTTCAAAAGGCAGCTTCAGAGTGGGAAGCTAGACAGTGCTATGAATCAAGGGATGCCAGTTCTCCCAGTTCCACAGGACAAGTGGTGTTGCCTTAACTTTCTATCAGATGATTAACTCCTCCGGATAAATGCATTGCAAATCCAGGAAAATAAGCAGACAAACAACCTGCTACAGGATTGATTAAAATGCTGCCCACTAAAGGATACCAAATAATCTATTTTTACATTTTTCAATTTAGCCATGGATTAGTGTATTACAATGCCTGCTCAAAAGGAAATGAACACAAAGTAAGCACATATGAATAGAGGAAAGGATCAGAACATGTCTCATCTATGGGGTCATATTGGTGACAAGAGGAGTGATGTGTGGAAAGCATATTTTCATGGATAAATGAATATATGTGGCTGTCCCACCCTAATTATTTGGGTATATAGAACCCTTTTTGTTTTTAGGAAAATCATGAATCTTTTTTAATAGCTTAAAATTCCAAATGTGAGGATATTCTTACAGAAAATCTTAGCTCTGTCAGAGTTTTTTCAAGGGTCAATAGTGAAGTTGTGAAGATCATGCCTTAAATGCAGTGTATCTATATACAGACACAAAACGTTCATCTTTTTCTA
Source organism: Ailuropoda melanoleuca (assembly GCF_002007445.2). NCBI lineage: Eukaryota > Metazoa > Chordata > Mammalia > Carnivora > Ursidae > Ailuropoda > Ailuropoda melanoleuca. The sequence goes on from NC_048218.1 coordinate 33,508,642, forward strand.
AGCCCAGACACTTACTCACTTTCAGCTATCCCTCCCAATATACGACACATAACATGAATTCTGAAAATGAAGTTAAAGATAAATAATTGGTAAATATAAAAAATTCTAAGACTAAATTATTATAGTAAAATACTATTGACTTTATGCTGTTTAAAAAATCATGTCAGACAGGTAGTTCCTTCTAGTTTAATCTTAAAATAAGCATCTATTCAGATAAAATGCATCAGGAAAAGAAGCAAATTTATATAACTTTATAACTCAGCTCTTTGCAGCTTCCTACTGTGAAATATAATGTGTCAGAAAAATACAATAACTTACAGTACCCTAAACTAAGCTCTTATCTTTTAAGTCCATTGCAGTTGGTAAAGATCCACCCTTTAGCCTTCATGAAGAGCAAGAGCTATGGCTAGAAGGATACTAAGGGGGACAATGGAATCCTATTCACAACTTACTTCTGAAACAGTCTTTACAAAAAAAAAAAAATAGAAAACTACTTTTAATGTGGCTAAGAGTATTTTGATCCCCAATTCCCTCCATTTTTACTTTTAAGTATTCATTTTACCACTATAATTATCATAAATGCCACATGACTTTAAGCAGCAGAAAAAGACAGGAGCATAAAGCAACCAGTGTTGCAAAGTTAGGAAAAGGAACCGGCTGGGGCAGGAAAAGCCACAGAAGTGAGGCATTATGTGGTTGAGACATTTCAGCCATGATTTTGCAATAAGGAATTGATTAAAGACAACTTAAATATTAGTTTTTCCACCATACATTCTCAAAAGAATAATGAAGTACCAAGAATTTTTTCTTCTGTCCAGATGTTAGAATAAATAGGTTTTTGGTCAGATACCAGAAATTTGGCTAAAGCCTATGATCATCTATTTAACTCTACCTAAATATCATTTTATATATATTTATTATTGTGGAAACATATGCATAACATAAAATGTACCTTTTAAACTATTTTTAAGTGTATAGTTTTGTAGCATTAAGTACATTCACATTTTTATACAACTGTCACCAGCAGCTATCTCTACTTTTTTGTCTTCCCAAACTGAAATTCTATCCGTGAAATAATAACTCCCATTCTCCCCTCCTCCCTCGCTCCTGGCCACCTCCGCTCTGCCTTGTCTCTCTATAATCACATGTAAGTGTAATCACATAGTGTAATGTCCTCAAGGTTCATCTATATTATAGCATATATCAGAATTTTTTTTTCTTTCCAAGCCTGAATAATATTCCACTGTATGTATATACCACATTTTGCATACACATTCATCCATGGATAGACACTTGTATTGCTTCCCACATTTGAGTTATAATGAATAATGCAGCAATGAACAATGATGCACAGACACCTCTTTGATTCTCTGCTTTTAGGTTTTTGGATACATAAATGGGTTGGTAGGGTCAAGTGGTAATTCTATGCTTATTTTTTAGGAACTGTCATACCATTTTCTACAGCAGCTGCACCATTGTCCATTCCTACCTGTAATATACATAGGATTCCAATTTCTCCACATCTCCATCAACACTTGTTGTTTCCTGGGTTTTGTTTGTGGTTTGTTTTGTTTTGTTTTGTTTTTGAGAATAGCAATCCTAATTAGTATGAAGTGATATATCATTGTGATTTGATTTACACTTTTCTAATGATAAGTTAGGTTGAGCATCTTTTCATGTGCTCATTGGCCATTTATTTATGTATCTTTTTGGAGAAATGTCTATGCAAGTCCTTTGTCCATTTTTTAATCAGGTTATTTATTTTTGTTGTTGAGTTGTATTTATCTATTTATTTGCTTATTATTATTTTTTTAATTTTTAATTTATTTTAGTTCGTATGGTGGAAGTTACAAGATGCATTCTTGCCATACTGGAGTCTACATTGAATTTATAATTTTATCACTTCCTACTAATGTAATGCCCTTATGAGATCCATTACTATTATTGGTTCATGATTTTAATACAAATAATTACAGATGACTATTAAAATTAAATGGTAGTAGTGTCTGTTGGATTTGTAGAAGCAGGAGAAGAAATGAAGGAGAAGGAAAGAGATGGGGGAGGGGAAGAGGAAGAGGAAAAGGGGAAGACAAGAGCCAAATAAAAATATCTATACAAACCATGAAATATCAAGAAAAGATAACATGACAGAATAAGCCAAACATTTAAATAATTTTAGTAAATGCAAATAATTCAAAATTTCTGCAGTTTCCTGATTGGCAGGAAAAAACTATTTATATCCAACCATTGTGTATTTACATAGTTTCCAATTTAAAAATAATATAATAAAATAATATATTATCATTTGAGAAATAGGTTGCCCACATAGTATGAGAGTAGATGTAACATAATCCAGGTGGTTTCTCTCGGTTTACAGTCCCTACGTGTGACCAAGACCTGCAGTTTTCATACTCCTGGAAATCTCCATTGCTATCACACCTCTTGGTATGTAAATTATAATCCTTATAGTATAGTAGAGTATAGTAGAGTAAATTGAAGAATTTATACTAAACATCTAAGTGCTTCTCTTTAAGGGATTGCTTATAAATATTGTCCTGTCCTATTTCCTGAAAGAAATTCAGGCATAATAAGCGCACATTATCTTCCCACAGGAAGAAGCAGAATTCATGGCTAGTTGTTTTTCAAAAATATTTATGCCTGTGGTTTTCCAGAATTCCTGAAGGCTCATTTTTCTACACCCTACTATTTATTGACCAAGAAAATCAAAACAAAACAGAAAAATATGATGCTATCATAAGATACATCTAAATCAAAGTGACAGAGAAAGATTTTAAAAGTCAAAAGTAAAGCAAATTTTATACAGGCATAAAGTAAAATATGAAATAGTAATACAGTAGGAATTTAAAACAAAAATTGTTCCAGAATACAAAAATATTTTTATATAGTGAAATAGACATAGTTCATAAAGAAAATATGTTATAAAGGCTTAGTACTGAATAAAACTATCAGGCTAAGGAAAAATAATTTTAAGGAATGAAGGAAAGAGAACTAGCATAGAATATAATTTTAATACACTTTTTCAATAGTGGACAAAAATAAGCAAAAATAATGATAGAGCAAACTAATAGTATAATGTAAAAACTAACAATGAATCAACACTCAGGAATCAATGAAATATTTAGAAACCCTCACAGCGTACACAGTAAAGTGAAAACTTGCCAATTATTTTACCAACTAGAATTGTGTAGATACATTTCTGATCAGAATTCATCAAATTGAGAACGTAGAAATGTTTAAACAAAATAAATGAATACTTTGAAAAATATAGCGAGATATTTTAAAGAAGAGATAGTAATCTAAAGTTAATATGGAAAAATAGCTGAAAATAAATTGAAGACATGAAGGCAGTTGTTCTTCTATATAGTAGATATATGACATAACTCATTTAAAGATGACCTACGAGCTTCTATAAGAGAAGGATGGGGGTGGGTGATATAGGTGATGTTGATTAGCAAGTGCACTTGTGATGGATGGACCTTGGTTGATGTATGGATGTATTTTAATCATTATATTGTACACCCGAAACTAGTACAACACTGCATGTTAACTATACTTGAATCAAAATTTTAAAAAAAGAAGGATGGAGGGATGGACAAAAAGAGGTGAAGGGGAGTGGGAGTTACAGGCTTAAAGTTGTGGAATAAATAAGTCATGCGGATGAAAAATACAGCATAAGGAATAAAATCAATGATATTCTAATAGCATTGTAAACTGACAGATGGTAGCTACATTTGTGGTGAGCATAGCATAACATATAGGCTTGTCAAATCACCATGTTCAACACCTGAAACTAATTTTTTTAAAAAGGATAAGTTTCACAAACAAAAATCTCCAAAAATGGACATTAAATACAGTTCATATATGTGATAAGATTTAGTCTTAAACAAATCATGATGAACATCTATTGAATAAATGGTGCCAGGGTACGTTTTTTGACTACTTGGATAAAAAACAAAATCTCTAAACAGATCATGTGCAAAAAGAAACACAAATTATTATTTTTTGTAAATGGAAGGATGGATTTCAGGAAGAAAGAAAGAATAAAAGGAAAAAAAAATCTCCAAATGATTATATGACTAATCTTGGTTTTGAGAAGAGATTGTCTAAGTGTACAGCTATATGGGTATTATTTTTTCATTGTTAGGCATGTATTTTTCTCCAAATCTATCTATGTCTTATGTTTGTGCAATTAAAGAAAATATGGTATGTATTTATTTGTAAATACATGAACATACAATTCCATAATAGAGAGTGTTTTCAGATGATTTTGCATGACTTTTGAAAAGTCATGTATTAACCAAAAGCCCAAGATGTAAGCTGACTGTGCGCTCTATATCCCATTTCTCCTGGGACATGAAGATTTTGACTGACTCTGCTCACAAAGGGACAGTAAAGGCTTTTAGTTTTTAGTCCCACATATAAGTGGCTTGGAAGTCACCATTCCGTCTGAAAGAGTAAAAAGCTGAACTGACTGAAACGTAAACAACTCTATTTGGATCCATAGAAGGGTGAGGATGCAAGACAATTTGCTGCCCTTAAGACTGGAGAGACAGACAGGTGAATATAGGGAGTCAAGGCTAAACCTGAGCAGAAGCTCATAAGCAGAAGTTGCCAGGGGAACCAATGCCAGGGTAGGAAAAGCTGAACTATAAAAGCCAAATTGATGGAGGCTCAGTGCAGGCAAATCTGAGAGTTAAAAACTCTAGGGGGATCAAATCATAGGGCTGCCCTCACACTTTTGTGTGTTTTATGTCTAGAAGCTCAACCAGGTTCTCACAGTAAATATTGGAGAAAAATCCCTTCCTTTTTCCAGCAAGGGAAGGGAAAAATAAACCAGTGAAATATGAAAGAACACTCTGATCTTCTTAACAAGGCCTGCCCTTAGTGGAAATTGGTTAACCAAAAAGCCTAACTTGTTGGGGTATTATCACAGCTTAACTGACATGGGGGAAGAGAAATACCCAACTCTAAACCATTGTAGCCCCCCTGTCCCATGTAAGTAGGGAAAACACAAAACAAAACAAAACAAAACAAAAATAACAACTGAGAAATATTTGTAAAGTTCACAGTCCAGTGAGTTCAAAGACTTACTAAAATACTGAAACTTAATCGTAAGACTATAGGACGGGGGTGCCTGGGTGGCTCAGCTGTTAAGCATCTGCCTTCTGCCCAGGGCCTGATCCCGGGGTCCTGGGATTGAGCCCCACATCGGGCTTCTCCGCTGGGAGTCTGCTTCTTCCTCTCCCACTCCCCCTGCTTGTGTTCCCTCTCTCGCTGGCTGTCTCTCTCTCTGTCAAATAAATAAATGAAATCTTAAAAAAAAAAAAAATAAGACAATAGGATGTTTCCACTTGTCCCACACGTCGCTACCACCTTATGAAAGGCCTATTTGCAGCAGTTCCTTTTACTCAGTACATCACATCTAACTATCAAGAAAAAAAATTAGAGAGTATGCTAAATAACAAAAAACATAATTTGAAGAGACAGAGCTAAAATCAGAACCAAGCACCTCAGGAATGTTGAAAATATAGACTGGGTGTTTAAAACAACTATGGTTAATATCTTAAATGATCTAATTGGGGGGAAAAAAAGACAGCATGTAAGAACAGATGGAATATGTAAGCAGAGATTTAGAAATTCTAAGAAAAAATAAAAATAAATTGTAGTGATTAAAATCACTCTGACAGAAATGAAGTATGGTTTCGATGGCCTATTAGTGGACTGGATATGGCTGAGGAAAGAAGCTCTGAGCTTGAGGATATATCCATAGAAACCTCCCAAACTCAAACGCAATGAAGACAAAGACAGAAAAAGACAGAGAAAGAAAGAATATCCAAGAACTGTGGGACAATTATAAACGGTGTAACACACACAATGGGAATAAAAGAAAGGGAAGAAAAAGAAAGCACAGAAGAACTGTTTGAAACAATGGTGACTGAGCATTTCACCGAATTAATATCGGACACCAATCCACAGATCAAAGAAGCTCAGAGAATACCAAGCAGGATAATACCAAAAAACAATTTTAAAAAAATGAAAATGAAAATGAAAGGGAAGGAAGGAAGGGAAAGAAAGACACACAAATCCAAATCTAGGCATATAACTTTTAAACTACAGAAATAAGAAAGGAGAAAGGAAGGCAGGAAGTCAGAAAGGAAGGAAGGAAAATTGCTGAAAGAAGCTGAAGTTAAAAAAAGAAACAAACACCTTACTTATTTATAGAGAAACAAAGATAAGAATTACATCTGACTTCTGCAAAATCATACAATCAAGAAAAGAGTGGCCTGAAATATTTAAGTGTTGTGAGAACAAAACCACCAACGTGAAATTCTGTACTCTGAAATTATCCTTTAAAGTGAAATAGAAATAAAGATTTTCTCAGACATAAAAAAAAATGAGGGAATGTGTTGCTAGTAGACCTGCCTTGCAAGAAATGTTAAATGTAATTCTTCAGAGAGAAGGAAAATAATATAGGTCAGAAACTCAGATAACCATAAAGAAAGGCAGAATATGGAAAAAGATTAAGTGAAGGTAAAAAAAAAAAGGCCAAAACAAAAAACTTTTATTTTTTAAAAAACCTTCCTATTTTTTAAAGGATTTACTTATTTGAGAGAGAGAGAGATCTTGAGGGGAGTGGAGAGGGGCAGAGGGTGGGGGTAGAGAAAATCTCCAGGAGACTCCCTGCTGAGCATGGAGTCTGACGCAGGGCTCTATTTCATGACCCTGAGATCATGACCCCAAGACCATGACCTGAGCTGAAATCAAGAGTCCTATGCTTAACCAATTGAGCCACCTTTCTGTATGCTTATATCTAAGTGAAACGAATGACAGCAGTGTTATAAGGGCTGGAATGAAGGGAGAGATGGGAGAGGAAAATAGGGTTATTTTGTTATATAAGCTAATCATACTACCCATGAAACTCTGTAGTGTTATATGAAAGTGGACTTGAATTCATTGTCAATGTATATTGCAAAATTTAGGGCAACCAATAAAAAAAAGTAAAGAATAAAAAGCATAACATATTCTAAGACAAATGAGAAAATACAATCAGATAACAAATACTTCACCAAAGAAGATATATAGATGGCATAAAAAAACATATGAAAAGATTTCTGTCTCATATGTAATAGGGAAATGCATTTTAAAACAATAATGAAAAAAATAATGAGATACTATTTCACACTTACTAAGATGGCCAAAATCTGGAATACTGACAATACCAAATGCTGACTAGGATGTGAACAACAGGAACTCTCGTGCATTGATGGTGGGAATGCAAAATGGAAAAGGCACTTTGGAAGATAGTCTCTTACAAAGTTAAACATATTCTTACCTTATAGTCCAGTAATGGTGCTTCTTGATATTTACTCCCCAAACACTGAAAACATACCCACACAATACCCTGCACATGACTGTTTATGTCTGTCTTACTCGTAACTGTCAAAAGCTTGGAAGCAATCGAGACGTCCTTTTATTGGTAAATGGATAAATAACATGTGGTGTATCCAGACAATGATTATTGTTTAGTGCTAAAAAGAAATGAAAAGGCACGGAAGAACCTTAAATGCACACTACTAAGTGAAAGAAGACAATCTGAAAAGGCTGCATACTATATGAGTCCAACTGTATGATATTCTGGGCAATATCCTATAAGACAGTAAAAAGATCAGTCGTTGACAGGAATCTGGGGGTAAGCGGAGGAGGGATGGATAGATAGAACACAGATTTTTAGAGCAGTGAAAATAGTCTCTATGATATCGTAATTATGGATACATACCATTAAACATTTGTCCAAACCCATAGAATGTACAACACCAAAAATGAACTCATGTAAACTATGGACTCTGGATGATTATGATCCGTTAATGTAGGTTCATGAATTATAATAATCATGCCACTCTGGTAGGGATGATGGTAACAGAGACGTATGTGCGTCCTGCAGCCAGGGTGCATGGAAAATCTCTTTACCTTTTTCTCAATTTTGCTGAGAACCAAAACTTCTCTAAAATACTAAATTCTTAAAAAATTAATAGTAGGTAGGAGGGGAAGTGAGGAAGAGCGTAAGAAGTCACCTCTATATTATCTAAAGCTGACCTTGGTACTTTAACAAAGCATTTTTGGTAATAAACTTAAGAAGCAAAAAATTTCAAAGTTGGCATGAGATAAAATTAAATTTCTATCTCATCTTTGAATTTTAATATTAAAAATATGATCACTAAATTTGTGGTGACCAAGACAAACTGAATTTAATTTGCTATAGTGACTTGGGATATTTGTTTTTCAGAGTTTCAGACTGAAGTGTCAATATGAGGCAAAAACACAGAAGAAAGATACATAAAGGCTTGAAAGGTATTTGCCTAAGTATGTATTTCACATGTCTTAATATTAAATATCATGTCTTAATATTAAATATTAAGCATTAAAATTAATCTAAGGCACCAATAACAAATTAGAAATAAATATTTGAAACATACATAAATTAAAGTATATGATCTCTAAAAAAATAATCATATATATCAATAAAGCAGGGAAAATTCTGTGATGGAAGTGAGGGCAAAAACACTTAACAAATTACTTAAGAAATGCAAAAGTTTTGTAGAGTTATTTAAGATTTATGCTCCATCTGAATTAAGAAATGTCAATATAAAATATGTGGAAGAGAGAATGGTAAAACTACTTGTCCTGATCTGTAGGTCACTTCATATTTGTATATAAGTTATAGACAGGAATTTGACAATATTTGTAGAGAGATTTAGAAATGTCCATGGACTTTCACTTGGATTTTTTTTCCTATGGCTACAAATTAAGGGCATAATCAGAAACTATTTGTAAAAATAATTGTGGCAATGTTATTTGACATAGTAAAAAAAAGGGAAAAAATTATAAAGAGCATAAGTCTTCAAAAAGCATAAATATTTGTTAATTAAATTATAGCAAAGCAATATTTGTGATAAAATTACAGCACTGAATTACATTATAGCACTAATTTATGATAAATATGTTTTCAAAAATATGTGAAAATACAGGAAAATAAATTGGACCAATGTTAAATGAAAATTTTAGGATAATAGTATGTCACATCACAGGGTTGATTTTGCTTTGAGAAATAACCTTAAGAAATGATTAGGTCGCAATCCACGAAGACCTCAACCTGTGGATTAATTCATCCTCTCTTTCTCTCTTATTCCAACTCTATTCAATGTCTACAGTCTAATACGTAATAAATCTCAGATCTTGAGAATATCAACAGGTTTAAAAATATGGACACAGAAGCCAGACTGAGGAAGTTATCATAAGGCCAATAATCTTTCTTTCAGTTGACTCATTCCTTAAAGCAGATGCTGATGAGGAGAGAAAAATAAAAACGTTACTTCAAGAGCTGTAATTATAGGTGGTCACAGAAAATAATCTTCTGGTGAAAACTAGGAAACAATGTGCAAAGGCAGAGAAACAAAAAAAGGGGAAATAAAACTTTTCTTTTATTCCTTCCTTCCTTCCCCCTTCCTTTTTTTTTTTTTAAGAACCTAAGTGTTGACATCATGTTTAGCATTTTACTTCTGAACTCTAGTTTAATCCTCATAACTCAGCACTGAGGCTCAGAGCTGGGATTGAAAGCGGAGTCTGTGAGAATCCACTTGGTGAGACTTTAGTGTATCTCTTATACTTTACTGCTTCCTATTGTAACTTGCACCCTTGGCATAATCCTAGAGAGATGTCCTGAGATAACCCGTTCATCTTGAGCACTAATTTATAATGAAAATGATGTAACATATGCTGTATCGGATCAGGAAAATATTCTTTGTTTTATAATGATGATTCAATCAAGCCTAATCAAGATATATCCTAAGTATAGAGATTCCTAAATATCTATACCTTGAAAGAATTTTAGTGTTCAAGTAATATAGTCTAAATTTTACAGATATGAAGCCTGAATCACAGAGTAGAACATTCTTTAATCCCACCTCAGCATCCCTTGTCTTTTATTTTTTTATAAGTACAGGCAAAAGCAGCAATCCTCCGTACTTTAAAATTTATCATTCACTTTTAAAGTGTAAACGATCCAATTTTCTTTAATTTCCTGGCAGATAATTCTTCTAGTTTACTTGTATAATTTCCTATTAATTAACAATGACATTTGAGAGGCACCTGGGTGGCTCAGCTCAGGTCATGATCTCAGGGTCCTAGAATGGAGCCCCATGAGAGGCTCCCTGCTCCGTGGGCATCTGCTTCTCCCTTCCCTCTGCTGCTCACTCTCTCTCTCCCTTCCTCAGGCTCTCTCTCAAATAAGTAAATAAAATCTTTTTAAAAAATGATATTTGAGGTAAAATTCACAAGCTATTTTTGCCATTTTGCATAGATACTAACAATTTCATTTAAATATCCAAATCAAAGTTAGGTAAATAATAATGCCATGTGCAGTGTGATAATTAGAGAATCTAACTAGAAAGAGATATTTTCCCTAACATAGTTATATGGATATATAGAAAGAGAACAGAATAGGAACTGAATAGCAAAAGGTAACATAAATATGCTTTTTAAAAAATGGAATTCACAACCATTTTTATTTTAAAGCTATAGATACCACTTAAAATTATATAATTAAGGGATTGAATGGTAAAATATTAAAGTGTATGCATTTTTCTATTGACAGTTGCTGAGAACATATCTTCACTATAACTTCTTTATCAAAAAAAAATACTTTAAGCTCATTTGAATTGTTACCAAATGAACAGTTTTGCATTTGTTGATATTTATATATCAGTTATTTGCATGTATTTTGCCAGAGTACATAAATTATGTCTTTGTAACTAAAGTGTAAACTTGATATTCAGTTTGTATTGCCTGAAGACTCATTTTCAGACCCATTTGAACTTAAATAAAAAAGGATAACTTACTTGTGCATTCATCTGCAAATAACTTCTTTGCTAATCCACCCAGAAACCTAATCCAGGTGAACATAGGGTTAATCCATCTCCTAGTGCCAGGACAATGCCAACTGCTTTAAGCCTCCCTTCACTTTAGCCAGCAGTGATTTTCAAGATATCCAGTCTCTTTTTTTGAGAATCATGGAAATGCATTGAAAGAAGTTAAAGACACAACTGTATTCTTATGACAGAAAAATATTTTAAAACTCATTTCTTTTTCTGGAACAACATAAACTATTTTTTGAAGCTCTCAGCTTGGTCCTAGACTGAACTCTGTGCTGTGATTCAGAACCACTGTGTAGAAGGAAGGAGGCATTACAGGCTTGATCTGCCACAGTGGAAATGTGGAAAGCCATGGTCACAAGAGACATATCAGACCGATTCTGTTTGCCTAATGGCATAGGGGAAAGAGTGGGAGTACAATATTTCTGGACTATGTAATTACACAATTAATACCTAGGAATTAGAGAAGCTTTTTTTTTTTTTATTTAAAAACAAACAAACAAAAGAACAGCTCTACATGTATAGAATCCATGTTGACCACAGACAGGTAGGATTTTTTTCCTTCTTTATTTCTCAAATTCCCTTTTCTTTATGGTATTTTTCCCCCCATGAAAGTCCCAAAGCAAAAGTATCCTGAGGCTGTTGCCTAGGGAGGAATCAGTTTACAGTGCCTTCTGCTTTGCTGCTTCACTAACCTTTCATCCACTGTAAGCATCTGGAAAATCTACATTAATACTTACCTTGGCTTAAGAGACGCAGTTGGGTGTATGTAAATGGAGTAGGAAAGATCACATGTCAGGCATTGGCTTCACATCAAATTGTTCTGTAGCGTCTGATCTCTCTAAATGAGAACTATAGAAAGCAGTATTTTGCTCCACAGATAACAATGAACAGTGTTGATCAGTTGATCATCTCTGCAATTGTGGGAAAGATACAGTGTAGAGACTGCACAATTAAAAAATTAAGAATTAAAATGTAGACCAAGTTGGATGAGGGCTATGTATTTGTTCACTGAGGGAATTGTTTTTCGTGTTCCTAGATCTTTTTTTTCTCCTTACTACTGAGTTCTTCTTAAAAGAGTGACAAATAAGAAACTCATTAACAATCCATGGCATGTTAAAAAAAAAAAAAAAGATAGCATAAAACATCAGTAGCCAACCAGGACCTCAGAGATCTTCTAGAGAAAATAGCATCGTTCTTTACAAACAGATTAATATAATTCTCAGGAGTAACCTCAGAGTAAAAAAGCAACAAGAATAATACACAAAAAACCCCAAGTTTGCAACTACATAATCTTGGGAAGTATAGATACATGTTTTTTCTTTCTTTTTTTCTTTTTTTTATGATTTTTTATTATATTATGTTAGCCACCATACAGTACATCCCCGGTTTCTGATGTAAAGTTCGATGGATTCATTAGTTGCGTATAACACCCAGTGCACCATGCAATACGTGCCCTCCTTACTACCCATCACCAGTCTATCCCATTCCCCCACCCCCCTCCCCTCTGAGGCCCTCGGTTTGTTTCTCATAGTCCACAGTCTCTCATGTTTCATTACCCCTTCTGATTACCCCCCCTTTCTTTATACCTTTCTTCCCCTACCGATCATCCTAGTTCTTATGTTCCATAGATGAGAGAAATCATATGATAATTGTTTTTCTCTGCTTGACTTATTTCACTTAGCATTATCTCCTCCAGTGCCGTCCATGTTGCAGCAAATGTTGAGAATTCGTTCTTTCTGATAGCTGAGTAATATTCCATTGTATATATGNTTAAGAAGCTGTGGTCCATATATACAATGGAATATTACTCAGCTATCAGAAAGAACGAATTCTCAACATTTGCTGCAACATGGATGGCACTGGAGGAGATAATGCTAAGTGAAATAAGTCAAGCAGAGAAAGACAATTATCATATGATTTCTCTCACCTATGGAACATAAGAACTAGGATGATCAGTAGGGGAAGAAAGGGATACATGTTTTTTCTTAAAAAGAAAACTAAGAAAAGCTAAAAGCATGGTTGTTTTTTTTTCTTTCATGAGTTTTTTTTTTTTTAATTTTTATTATGTACCATACAGTACATCATTAGTTTTTGATGTAGTGTTCCATGATTCATTATTTGTGTATAACACGCAGTGCACCATGCAATACGTGCCCTCCTTAATACCCATCCCTGGGCTAGCCCATCCCCCCACCCCCGTCCCCTCTGAAACCCTCAGTTTGTACTGAATTAAGCTATGTAGTGGCCTCATCATATCCAAACACCTCCTTGGATAAATGAGGAGACTGAGCAGCAAAGTTGCTGATGGAAATTGCCATTGTGAGTTGGCAGCAAAGTAGCAAATTTGGGCCAAATGACAACCTGTGTGATTCACCTACAGACGTAAGGTGTTTCAAGGTCAACATGAAGTAATTGAAGAAATATCATTAGTATTCTCTTTTGCTTTTACTATTCTCATTGCTTGTGAAGAATGTTTGCCCTCAGAGTACATGGTGTTAGAATTCTGCCTTATTAATAAGTACAAAACAATAGCCCAAGTAACTGCTTACTGACGTGGCCATTTGTGAGTCCTCCCTCTGACTGGTTTTATGGTATATACCATGTAGCAGGAGTCCCATTACGGGGGCGATGTGGAAACAAGAGCAGAATAAAAGTGGGGAAACTGGCTTTATTGCCATGTTGTAGCTTTCACAAGTGGAAGCAAAATATCAGAGGCACTGCTCGAGATTCTTAATCTGACTAATGCTCAGAATATAAAACAATGTAAACTAATCCATAAGTGGATTAGAACTGAGGGCCCTGAAGTCTGTGCACAATGAGCTGGTTTTACCATCCAGTGTTCCCTGTGCCTTGGTATCCGAGCTGTTTTAGGATTGGATTACCATCAAGAGGGGAATTAAAATATGCGGGCAATAGCCAGTATTTAAAATTATGCTGAAATTATGAGGCATGTAGTCAACTCTTAACCCCCTCACCTCCTTCAGAAGAAAATCATATCTACTTCTCCTCTTTTCTCATGCAACACTCAAGGTTATATGTTGATCCCTTACAATGACAGCCACCATTTTGAATTGTGTTCATCTTTTTTATGGCTGGTAGGTATAGGGAGCACATACAACATGTTGGGACCAGTACACTTGGACACCGCATGGGTGGCAATTACAGGAAAGTGAAAAGTAGTTTGAAGATTAGGCGAGTGAATATAACAGATTAAATGGTTTCAGGTTTATAACGGATAGAATCAAAATAAGTGCTTAGCTAGGTTTGCCTGGAAAACTGACTGAAAGAAATGGTACAAATATTAGAGTAAGAGTATTAAGTCCAAAGCTGTGAAGGGTTTGAGATGTTATCCTATTTTCAAGCTGACCAGTTAGCATGACACCTTTTCTCTCTCTCTCCCTCTTTCTCTTTGTCTCTCTCTCTCTCTCAAACACACACACAGACACACACACACAGACACACACACAGACACACACACACTTATACACATACACATACAGGAACCCCAGACCTTTGCATCAGAGAACAGACTTTGTGTTTGCTCACAGGCTAATCTTACCAGCACTGGATCCCCATGATCCAATTTCCTAAGGGGCCAGACAACGGGACCCAGATGTCACCTGTATGTGCAGTAGGAATTTTACCACTGTAGAGGAATCATAAAATAAGGAAACTCAGAGCATATACAGGGTGACTGGCACATCTACTCTTCCTCCCTTGGGGGGTGGGGAAGATTGAAAAAGAGATTTGCTCTGGAATGTAAACAAATCCTCTCTGTGGAGGATAGAAAATATCTCTACCCAGAAATGTTAGCAAATGACTCCAGAGCAATACAGATCTCTAACTTCCAAATCATGCTTACAATTTAATCGTTCAGTCCTGACGAGGCAGAAACATGAAAATATTTACCGAGAGTAGAGTTGTTTAAAAACAATGAGAATATGCTTGGCAGCCTGATTTGAAATGGGTTGGTTCACATGCCAGGGGAAAAACAAAGAAACAAAACCAAATAATAAGCTGTTAGAGGATAGGGATGATTTCTATGTTTTTATTATCTCTCTTATAACCTAACATTGTTTTAGAAGTAGATAATATTGAAATATAGAATATAACATATTAGGCCATACTCTGTGTTTTCACCCAACTCTATTGTAACATATTTTGAATAAATATGGCTCATGGAATTCAACCACAAAGTGATTTCACTTTGTCTTCCAATATTCCTTTAAAAACATTTACTGTGGGATATTTACCCACTACCTCTGGATAAAAACAGGAATTCAATGTTCGTTTGCTTTTTACTTCCCCTATCATTAGGCAAAAATCTTTAGGTTAATAAGAATTAATAAAAATAAGCGTTAAGTTACAAATGACAGTTTGAGCCCCCTGCGTGAAATGTTCAGTCCTCTGTATTAGTCAGTGTGTCCAACATTATACATACATATTCTCTCATGTAAAAAAGGCTGAACATAGCCATGTGATGTCCAGAAAAGGGAAATAGTTACCTACTGCTTATTTTGTTATTCACCTCTAAATTTTTTCAGCTGTTTTATTTCTCCAAAGTTGAAGTTGAGAAAGAAAAGTCAGAGAAATAACAAATATTTTGTTTTATCAGCAGTTTCACAATTGCCGGGTCCTGCAAGTAGTTAAAGCTGGATTTATCTTAAGTGGCACTTTCCTGTGTATGAGGATGGGAGATTCTTCGTAGATTTATCATTATTGGAGATGTCTTAACTGCATCCATAGAAAATGCCCTCTTAATTCAACAGGTTACTTTACTCTTTCCACGGTGCCTAGAAAAGTTGAAATTGACTTTAGCTCCTATCAGTTGTGTAACTGTTTTAGTTAGTCCCGTTACACAGTTCCTAAGGTGACCCCATGCTGGGATGTTCTTAAATGTGGCACATGTTTGATTGATGAACATTCACAAAACCTTTGATGTAGCTAAGTCTTGGAATACAGGCCGATCCCATTGGGCCACTTCTCTTTGACTCATCTCCCAGCATCGAACTAGCAGCGCATCTGATCTCAAGCAGAAGTTAGAAATCAGGCACGTCTTCTTCCTCGGACCGAGTGGGGAAAACACTAAACCCTGTCATCTCCTTAAGGCCTTTCTATTTAAACGTGGGGTGGAGGAAAAACATTTATTTTCTCTCCCACTTGGTGGAGTGGAGTCACAGGAACTTTCTGCAAAGAAATCCTTACAAATCCTCTGTTTTACAACATTCCATCCCATCTTTAGCTTCAATGTGAGTAAGGGGTTTAAGACTGATTCACAGCTACTTCCATTAGTGCATTTTTTAAAAGATTTTATTTATTTATTTGAGAGAGAGCACTAGAGCAGGGAGGGTGAGAGGGAGATGCAGGCTCCCCACTGAGCAGGGATTCCAACACGGAACTCGATTCTGAGACTCTAGGATCATAACCTGAGCCAAAGGCAGACGCTCAACCGACTGAGCCACCTAGGCGCCCATTAGTGCATTCTGAAAGGTAGTTTTCTTTAAAATATAGAATGCACTGTCCTCATGCTTTCAGCCTAAACTAAGCCAAGGATGTGTCTTATTTAACTTCCAGATATCATACCATAGGCTCCTCAAATATAGTAATTAGCTCTTGTATTTTTTTTTTTACACCACTGTATGTTAGGTTTTCAGATGATAGCTAACAGTTGTCTGTGAACTAATAAGACAATCATTTCAAATGTGTTTGAACCATTTTATATTAAAAAATGCAATCTGTAGACATGTGTTGAGGATTCCCTCTTATAGAAAAGACAAGTTTTCAAGTGAATAGTTTGGTTCTTCCAGACTTGCTGTGTCAACCTGGGTACATTACCTAACATCTTTTTCTGAGCTTCAGTGTTCTAATATATATATAGCTGGAATGAAACTATTTTACAGTGTCTTTGCAAGAATTCCACACAATTTATGTAAAGTTGACAGGGCCTGGTACGTGGAAGCATACAAAATATTGCATATTTTGCTACTAATGTTTCCCACCAAATTGAAATTCTGATATAGGTTGCAAAATGTAGCTAGAATTCTGCCTCCATTTTTGCCCTGCTAATCTCTCAGTGCAAAACTAATAAAGGTGAAAATCAAGGTGGAGGGAAAGACAGAACATAAAAGAGAATGAATATTTCTCCTTTTAGATTATCTCCCCAAGTAATTCATTATTGTCTGCCTCCTTGGTGATTATGAGTTTGAAAAAGTCTGTATAAAGAGGTTCATAATATACATAGCCAGATGAAGTAAAAATTGCATTAAGAAAAAAATTTAAATGCATGGGAAAATGAAAATTTTCAAAACCAGAATTTGATAAAAATAAAGCACAGATTTTAAAAATAAGATTTAAAAATATCATGTTAGGATATTAAGTTATGAAATATCTAAATATTACCCTTTGTGCTGAACACAGGAATGGTAAAAACAAAAATACCTTTAAACTCTAAAAAGGAAAATTATGCAAAATCAATATTACTGCAAAAAACAATTTTTACGGAAATGAAAGTCTGGCTATCTGGATAATGATTATTAGCCCTGTGGGACTTAACAGATTATTGTTATAATATCAAAAAAGTATGATTAGTATTTTAGGAAATATAATGTCACTTATTAATATGTATGTGAGATAATAATAATTGTTCAAATAATGATACGCATATATTGTTATGCTTATAAACGGGAGCTAGAAAACAAATCCATAGGAGAGAAGTAGGAAAAAGATCTCAGATGCTGTATTTCTCTCTAATAAAACAATGACATCTTTTAGTGAGGGTTAAAACACTCTGCTTCAACGCGCTTTTATCATGTGGAAATAACTAAAAGGCTTTTTTTTTTTTTTTTTGGTATTCAGACCGTCATGAAGGCCAACAGCTTTTTAGCGCAGAGGCCATATTTGAATGGTGAAAAGAAAGTTTTTGAGCCTGTGAGGACTTAACGTTTTTCATAAGGAGAGTTGCTAGTATTTCCAAAGTATGATGTCATAGACTCTGAATTCTGCTAATGAATACAGATATTTTGTAGCTGCATTTATACAACATAACAAAACAACTTTTGAAAGTGCTTTCTTCTTATTATTGTTTTAAAAATATTTCAGATGATTCGTTTATTATGTTCAGTTAGTCAACATATAGAACATCAATAGTTTTCGATGTAGTGTTCCACGATTCATTAGCGGCGTGTAACGCCCAGTGCTCATTACGTCATGTATATCAGATGATTCTTCGCTGTGAAGTAGTGCCATTACCTAGCAATGCTTTGCTAATTATATAACAAGGATACGTTAAATTTTTAACAATTGAGGCAATAATATAGATTAATATGTGTTATTATATACAAATATATTCCATTTTAATCTTTAAATTATTGCTAAGAGAACTGTTTGCAATGACAGATGTTTCTGCACTGTACAATATGGCAGCCACTAACCACACGTGGCTATTGAACATTTGAAATGTAGCTAGTGTGTCTGAGGAAATGAATTTTCATTTTATTTAACTTTAATTAATTTAAATTGGAATTCAAATCCCCCTATGTTATCAGTACTGTCCATATGAGACAACACACCTTTAAAAACTGAACCACATATATTGGAAATCTGATTATCAAAAGTATCCATTGTAGTCAAAATCATTCATCAAATCCGTCTAATAATTTCTAAATCATTTGTTGATTTTTCAAAATCGTATGAAGTAACATCACTAGGTGAAACATGCCCTTATCTGGTCTCCAGTCTGACAAAACGAATTGTGAATTGCATAATAAGTACTTATCCTCTGATTTTCCCAGCTTCTGGCACTTCGTGCAGCCAGAGGGCACCCAGGTGCTCTGCCACCTGTCCTAGATGGTACATACTTTGTGTCAGTACTTCCCACAATGACTGGTCTCAGAAAGACCTTTGTGACTGTTGATAAAGCTTACAAAAATGCTGCCTGTTTCATCACCTGCTTCACTGCCCCCATGAAGTTGAGCTTCCTTGGAGCAGTGGGTGAACACAGCACGCGCATTCACTCACCTGTGCCACATAGTGACCACTGGTAACATCCCGCCAGGCCCCATTAACTGCCACTGTGGCCAACGCTATGCAAATCAATCAGTATGGAAATATTTGAATATCTTAAGAATTGGTGCAAACTTTGTTGATCATAATCACTGATTACATAGGCTTAGGGAAATAATGTCTTTTAAAAACATTTTGTTGGTCATTTTCTAGCATTTATCACTTTAGATATTAGCAGCAGAGACTCAGATTATAATTTTGTATATATCACTTAGGAAATTCATACATTTTAAGGAGCTGCATATGTTTAAGAGTAGGAATGAAAAATGAGGGGAAAAAAGCATGTTTACCCAGTAAGAACAACACCTTTTAACTTTCTGTCTGGATGATTTCTGTTTGGGTGATTTATTAATACATTTTGATCTTTTCAGTTTAACATCTGTTCAATTATCATATTCTTAACACACATTTCCTCAGCATGTTTTCTGCTTCATCTTCCCTTTGTTCTCTTGGACAAATTTAATGATGTTGATTTCATTTGGGATGTGCAGTATTAAAGGTTAAGTGGAGATTATGCAAGTGAAATAAGCCATCAGGACAAAATTGGAGAAGTTCAAAGAAAAAATAATGGGAAAGGTGTTCAACATAGAAAAAGTGGTAGGAAAGGAAAAGGAAGACATATTGTTAAAAATCTAGTGTTTTTGACTGATCCAATTATTTTTTTCATGGAATTTTGTCAAATCTGGTAAATGTTACTATTACCTTACTTTGATGAAAAAAATATAGTACTGAAATTATGCTGACAGAGAGAGAATGTTTCCTTTTCATCTTTCTATACTTTCTTCAGTTACTTAAATTTGCACATAACCTCTTAACCGGTTTAACTTGATTTTCTCATTTTCTGAATGAAAATTAACCTTTCTTTTTCACTTTGAAAAAAAGATTTCTCAAGATCTTGTTCAATTTTTCCTTGTCTTTATTTTTTTTCCCTTTTTGCATAGCCTTTAATAGATAATCACATAATAAAGATAAATATGGGATCCAAGCTGGAATCTGATTTCTGTATATTCTCTTTCTCCCCCTCTCATTGTGAAAAATGAAATTATCGGCTAAATATTGATATAAAAAGCAGATGTTCTTGGCTAATATTGACCGTCTTTAATAAAGTATAATTATTAAATAATGACCTAAGGAAAACACATACACATGCATAACTTGACCATCTGACTCAGTATATAGGATCTATGGGTCACCTTTACCACCAATTAATTATACTTAGAACCTTTGTTATATTGAATCAGTGAATTCTAAGTTTGTATTAAATTTTATAAAGTTCTCAATTATGTGTCATTTGTGCAGCTTTCTGTGGGCTTCAAAATATAGAGAAAAAATATAAATTTCCTTTACAGAGATGTTTGAGCAAAGTCAGTTTCAGTATCTTTAAATCAAAAGTCCTAACAATAAAAATCTGATTTCAGTTGTTAGCATTTTCTTAATTGCATAATGAAATGCAATGAAAAGATTTTTACATCTAAAACAGGAGGAATACCTAATGTTTAACTGTAGTCATAAAAACTATTATCATGACTACAGAACCCTATTCTTGTGTTTTGTATTAGAAATGTAATACATTTCAAACTTTAGAGTCTAAAGCTTGACTCTGAAACTTTAGAAAGACTCTATCCTCTCCTTTCTTCCAACGTTTTTTTATTATTTTTTAAAATTTTTAAAATTTTTTTTATTATATTATGTTAGTCACCATACAGTACATCCCTGGTTTTTGATATAAAGTTCGATGATTCATTAGTTGCGTATAACACCCAGTGCATCATGCAATATGTTTTTTTTAATAATCAGAACTATTTTACTGATATGAGAACAAAAAATTAAACTGAGGGAGTAGAAACATCAACTATAGGTATTTGAAAACAAAATATTGCTTGTGGGCTTCTTATAGCACCTTTACCTCTAGCAAAGGTAAACCTTTCTTTATCTGTATTTGGCCATGATTTTATCAGGTTACACACACACACACACACACACACACACACACACACACAACTCATCTCTTTTTATTTATAACTATAAAAATATTTTCCCCTACATAGTTTTTACATTAAGTTTCTGCTATGATTTTATTCTAATGGGCTTTGTAGCACATCACATTGAACAAGAAACTAGTAGAGAATTATTTCCATACGAAGCACCAACCCCCAAATACCTCAGGTAATTATTAGAATGGAGTGAAGGGAGGTTATAATGGATCAAGCTATCCTGTTTTAACTGTACTGATTATATTTCACAGTGGTTACATGGGCTTCTGTGGATTGTATGAATTAATATGCCTCCAAAAAGGAACAGCCTCGCCCTACTCAAAGAGTAGAGTCCGTTGCTGTATTTTACACTATCACTTCATAACTTAATGAATGAAAGTTAATTCTCTCCATGATTATCTATAACTCAGACGAATCCCATGCATATTACTGAACCAAAAATGTCAGTTATCACTGTGCTCCGACTGCAGATGTAGTTCGCTCAGTCTTTAAAAACAACCTGAATTTGAAAATGCCATCACGAACTCATGTGTTTAAGTAATCTTACTGAAGTAATTACTCATCACATTCCTTTCTTTTTCTTTCTTTCTTTCTTTCTTTCTTTCTTTCTTTCTTTCTTTCTTTCTTTTTCTTTCTTTCTTTCTTTCTTTCTTTCTTTCTTTCTTTCTTTCTTTCTTCTTTCAAGAGAAACCACACATACTTATGTTGATATAATACAACCCTGATGCTTAGGGTTTTTTTTAATATTTGTTTTGTTTTCTATGGACTTTTTTCCCTCTAAAGAAGTTATGTAATTTAACTATACAGCATGAATTGAGTTTCAATGGTGACTAATTATATAAGTAACAGCTTTCAGTTAAACTACCCTGGCAACACTTAGCAACCTGAAATTGCTAAAATAGAAACCAGTTTCTTAACAAAGTAGAGTATTTACAACAATATTTAATTAAGATATTTTTAATGAGAGGTATAATGCTTTAATGGAAAGTCTTCTTACATACAATTTATAAATGGAATTTCTAAATAATATTTGGATAATATGAGGCAAAGAATCTGAATAGTCAGACTTGAAATAAATGTATGAGAAACTTCACCTCAAAGATGAATCCCTCATTCAAATACAGTAATAAAAATAAACTACAAAGGGTTGTATTCCTCTAATTTCTTCAAGATTTTGTCATGTAACTCAAAATTATTTCTGAGCTTTTACTGTGAGCAAGATGTTATGTAAGTGCTGTGGATTGCTTTTCTCACATTGATACCTAGGAAGACAAGGAACTATCTCTAATACATGCAAAAAGAAAGTTTTGACTCTGAGATTCCACAACTTCTTATAAAGTGGGGAGAATTAATGAATCTTGCCATTTTCTAACCTGAATAGTTTTCATTTTACACATCTATTACCACCATATGAGTTGAAGGAAGTGTTTATTCAACATGATATTTTGTACTTAGGAATTAGAATTAGGCATTGAGAAGTAGTATGTTTGTAAATGATTTAGCACAATAAATGGACCCCAGTAAACTTGAAAAATTTAATAAGAAGTGTCAAATTTCTAGGACAAAAGAAAAATAGAGTAAGAGTTTACTGGTTGAACTTACTCAGATACATTTCTTAAACCAAAATCTATTATACATCTACGCAATATTATACCTCAATACAACTTAGGGATTGATCATGCACTGGTGAAGAAGATATTATTCTTCCACTCAAAGACTTTATAAATTTGTGAGTGAGACTTATATAAATAAAATTTATATTAAAGCCTAATATATTCTGTATTAACCTATGTCTGGGGAGCTGTAGCAACACAAAGAGTCTATTGGGAGTTAACAAGGAATATTGTGATAGACAATTATATGGCAGATTATAAAGAACCTGAAAACAATTTATCATGATATTTCTAGAAAACTTTAATCATAGTGTTTGTAGGATCCTTGCAGTAAATGAATTTGGAGATGTTAATAAGGACATATTGTAGTTTACATCATGATCATCATCATTTTTTTATTTTAATTATTTTTATTATATTATGTTAGTCACCATACAGTACATCCCTGGTTTCTGATGTAAAGTTCGATGATTCATCATTTTTACTCTAGAGGCTATGGATGAGCCAAATACTGTTCTTGTTATTTTGTGGGGTGTTTTTTGTTTTGTTTTGTTTTGTTTTGTTTTATTTTTGTATTTACCTGAACATAGAGTTTCAAATGTTAATTGAATCCTCATAACCAATAGTCACTGTCCTAAAGGATTGTTGAACTACATACTAGGTTGATTTTAAGGTGGGCAATGATAACTGCCTGTAGAATGTAGGGTATATTAGAAGATATGAGGCTGAAGACAAGAAACTCTTTAAAAGATTCTTGAGTGCAGAACTTTGGTAATTTTTTTTTTTTTACTACTATGTGTACAACACTAGAACAGCACCTGGTGTATTAGTAGACACACAATAAATACTTACGAAAAAAAAATATGGATTACACTATTGTGCTCCCTGAGTAGTAAGGCTATTGTTACTAAAAGAAAGCAGAAAAAACTTGTGTAAAAAATGTTTAGGAAGTGGAATCATCAGAGCAAATTTAACAACTAGATTTGGTTGGGTATGGAGAGGAAAATAGATAAGTAGAGGATAGAACCCAGGTTTTTGACTTGGGCTACTGAGTAAGATAGTGAAGTCACTAACTGAAATAGGAAATACAGGGAGAGGATGTTTTGACTCTTAAAGTTTCCTCAGAAGTTAATGACCAAGCATCGCTCACCTTATCTTTGAATTCCATAGGTTAAGACATATTTTGCTTGGGAAATTTGCCTTCAGAAAAGCTATATGCATTCATTCTATGACTCACATAAGCTCACTTTCACTACCCTTTTGAAAGAATATTTCCAACTGAATATAATTCTCCTTGACAGAAAAGACAAGGGAAAAATGAAGGCTTATACAGCCACTCTTGTCATCTGGCAATTTCACTCTCTATGGTACAAGCTTTGGGTAAATTGTTTTCTTATTCCTTTTCACACTTTAAAATTTGTTTAAATGGCATGCTATATCATATCTTTCATAATTTTCTGATAATATTGTTAATTCACACCAATACATCTTCTTCATACTGCTTTTCAGATTTATTGGTAATTTGCTAAAAGAAAGGCGATGGGAACAGAAGAGATACATTTTGGAGATTAAATTGGCAATGCTTGCAACTGATTGGGTGAAGGAAGTAAAGGAGGGAAGATTCAGAGAAAAAAAAAAAAATTAAGCAGCTGAATTGAGATCCAAGTTAGAAAATAAGGGAACATAGAGGGCTTTTGGTTATTTTGTCTAATTTTGGTCAAGCAACTTATACTGGTCTTATCATGAATGAAATATTTTACTTTGTGAACAAGCAAAAAGCAAAAACACATTTTTCATATGATACAATGGCTTCTTCCAAATGATTTCTGGAAATAGCTCTGAAGAGGAGAGATGGTTTCATTGACAGGTTTTATGAGACATCATCTGTATATTTAATCTCTGGTGACATCGCTGTGCCCCCTAAACAGAAACACCCTTGTTGGCATGTATCTAAGTGTACTGAGGATGTTATTTCTGGCTATTTCTCCAAAATTACAGGACCATATGTTGCTCTCCCTGACCATAGGTATTTACGGCATGCTCTCTCTTCTACTTGTTCTTCAGTTGACATCATATTTTTCAACAAGTTCATATGTTACTTTTAAAGTAACTTAATTCAACTCTTGTAGACAAAAAGAAACATTTCCTTTCTATGGTCATTCAGGATGAGATGATTGCACCAGAGGTCTCAGTAACACCACTTCAGGGAAATAGTTCTAGGATCTGACACATTCAGTAGAGAAAAGGAAGATGAAAAACTGGTCTTTTTCTGAAAATGTGATAAAAGCAACATCATGCCAGAAGAAAACTGACAGCAAATGGAGGTAGATCCACCTAGGAGACCTAGAGGTCAACACATATTCAAGTGCAGATCAGAGAGTGAGCTTCCCCAGAAGAGGAAGCAGGAGATCTGAAAGAGAAATCTTTTCATAGAAAGGAAGTGCTCCATTTCACAGAGCTTGACTTCAATATCAGTCAATTCAGGGGCTTCGACATAGAGGAAGCATCTTAGCCCCGTGTCCAGAGAGAACAGGCACTTCCTGGATCTTTGAGCAAATGTGCCATGGGGTCATTTTAAAACAACTACTCTTTCTTGGATGTACAACAGAAATCATACCACTAGGGAGAATTTCTTTCTCTGGAGGGAAATAAATATTTTTTAAATGCCAACACATGAAGGCCAATTGAAAAATAAAAAACATGGGCATATTCATGAAACTGAAAAGATCATAACAATTTAGGTGGAACACAAAACATATTCTAATGGAAGAAGGTCACTTTGAGCACCCAAGTGATTGTTAATGCAAAGAAAATCCAGCATTGCTTTATAAGGAGGTACAATTTTTGAAATCACATTCTTAGGAGGAAAAAAAAAGCTGCAAAGTTACAGGTATGAGAAGAGAACATAAGATCAAGAAAAAAATCCTGATATGAAGAAGATATAGGGAAGCTAAATCCCCTAAAACCTGTCAAGAGTTCTATAATTAAAAACTAGTAGTGACATGTAAATATGCTAGAATATGTACTATTGTGTGCTTAAATATAATCTTCAAACTGAAGGGTTCTAACCCAAAAAATGATTTAAAATTAAAACACATTTTCCTTAAAAATCCATTAAGTGATATTTAATCTGTAGGATAATCCATAAAGTCCTATTTGACTCCAGACACAGCTGAAATTAAGTTAATTTATGTATTTTTTATTTCAACCAAAATGTTTTCATTATATTATAATGTTCTCCATTTCATACTTTTGTTTTTCCTTCCAATGTTTTCATTTTCTAAATAAGAGGTTTACATGGTATCTTGGATTACTTAGCAGAAAGGCATAGAACTGGGGACGTATCTTCTGTCCTAACATCTATCCTATGGATATGAAATTTTGTATTCTAGTTAAAAAGAGACAAAACAATTGAGAGAGAACTTTAAATTTTAGAATCATGGAAATTTCTCTCCAAAAGGCCACTGATTAAATATTGGATAATTTTATGTAAAACCAATTTATAAAGTGGATTTCTGATTATAAGCATACAAAAATGTGGGTTGCTGGATTTTTGTGATTCGTTGCAGAATTGAGTCACAGCAGAACATTATAACAGAATGTGGATTTTTTTGGTTTTTTGGTTAAAAGTCATAACAGATTCAGCAATCAAAAAGATGTCAAAGATATGCTAAAAAGACTGAATGTAGCAAAATGAAGTTTAATAGAAACAAATTTAGTTATCAGACTTGTGTCCAAAAAATCCATCTGTATCGTACAGTATGTGAGAGACCAGTGTATATACATATAAATACATTTGGAAGCTTTCTGACTGTGAAATAAATGTGAGCCAACCATGACATCCTGTTGCCAAATTGATACAATCTTAGACTTCATTATTAGTACTAATTAGTGGGGAGTGGAAGTCCCACTCCACAATCTGTTGTCAGACCACAAACGGAACTGTGTGTTCAATTTTGTAGTGTGACAGTTTAAGAGGCAAAAACACAATACATACTCAGAGGCAAGTAGCCAGTCCTTTCAATGGATTTGTAGCAGTGGCATATGAGGAATGATGAGAGGAGACAGAAACATTTAATATGAAGAATGGAAAATTATTGGACAGCAAATAGGCCCACACTATGAACTTCAGAGGCTCCATGCACTTTACGGAACCAAATCTCTCATAAGTAATTAAAAATATAACAGCCCTGAAACATGAAAGATGTGCATGGAAGTCTAAAACAACTCTGTTTTTTTCTCTTACTATTAATAATATGTTTGACACATCGACACTCTGAGTTATTTCAGAAAACATGATTACATCGCTGGAACCTGTTTTGCTGATGCCCTCTGCATGTACTGCAGAACATTCTGGAAACTCAGTGGACTGTCTAAGGAGGTCCAGGGTTTCCAAGTACTGGAAGTATTCAAACTCTGAGGAAAATATTATTCAGTATTCAAGTATTCATAGTTGAACCGGAAGACTGCCAAAGTTTCTTCCAGATCAAATAGTACTATTTTTGTTCTAAATAATAATTTTTTTGTATTAGTTCACATTCATATATAAATTAAATCTATTACATAGAAACTTTCAGATCAAGAAAACTGAGACAAATTAGGTTAATATGTGTTAGCCCCTATACAACTAAGATGTTTAGTTAAATGGAGGTTATAAGGTCACCTTTTCTATTCTATATTAACCTTGTCACAACCTACATGGTATTGATTTGCCACTTTACTCATAGGTTGCTTATGAAGATTATTGGTAGATCATGCAAAGTGAGGTGCAAATTTACCATTTGAGCACAAGGAGATACATTTTTTCTACCCATTTTCTACTGTAATTTGATTTGTAGTCTCACTTTTAGTAGAAATATGTTTCATGTACATACAAAAAATAGGCTTTAATTCATTTAAAATGGCTTAAATATCTTTAGTTTCAAAGAGAACAGAAGTATATTTTTAATTTTTTTTTTTTTTATTCCTGGGGAGAAGTTCTAAGCTCAAAAAAAATCAGTAGTTTTAGATCTTATTTCAGACATCATTTGCTTCACAAACAATAGAGAAATCTCCCATAGAACTTTAAAATGACTAAAAAGCAATGTATAAGGTAATATTTCCCTTCCCCTGTATCTTGGATCATTAAGTTTGGACTTAAGAAAAGGTGTGTCCTGATTCTTATTTTCATTTAGCCATTTACTGCATCCATAAGAAAAATATTGTGCTTAGCTTTTATTAATTTTTAAAATAATTTGCTAACCAATACATTAGAAATGAGGAGTTAGAAATTACACGTTGTATGATAAAGAATAGTCCGCTTTAATTTGACTTCCTTAGAAGTGAATGAACAATATTCATTTGTATATGCAGTCAAACAAATTTATAAACCCAAAGCTTAAATTCAAGAGTAGTATTACATATAAGTAAAATATAATTTCTTCTCCTTCTTCCCCCTTCTCTCCTTCTTCTTCTTTATTATTATTATTAATCATTATTATTATTATTTTAGTGTGTCTATGAGCATCAAAGGGGTACATATAACTAAATGTAAAAATAGCATAATATACACAATTATTTTACATATAATTTAAAATATTTGTATAATTAAAATAAGTTTATCATTATTGTTACTTTATTTGTGTTGTTGTTGCTGTTATTATTAATTTGAGGTCTCTGAAAAACCTACCCCTCCCTCTATTGCTCTAGAGCTGGAATTATTGATCAGCTCAATGCATTTAGGTTTGCTTTCTCTGCATTCAAATCATTGGGTGAGAGGTGAGCATATGATATCCTAGAGTGTAAACTGGTCCAATAGGTTTCTCTTTGCTGTATATTAGTACTTGAAGAAACTGGGATAGTTAAATGTAAGCATAGAATTTGTTACATTATGTCAACTTAGTATCTGATGGTATCAATCAATTTGCGGCAGCCATTACGGTCTATGGAAAGGTAAATCATGAAGGCCAGACTATAGAGGGAAAAAAAGAGAGAGAGAGATGAGAGTGGAAGAAGAAAGAGAGACAGAAAGATAGAGTGAGAGAGACAGACAGAGAGACAGAAAGACAGAGACAGAGATAGAGGGGAAAAGGGAATTTTTTATACCAGTTGAATTTCATTTACTTAGTTTCTTGTAAACATTTACACTATTCCCTGCCTTGTACATTTCCAATTATTTTCATCCCAAATTTAGCTTGAATATGTTCCTGTTTCTGAAAAATAAATGATCCCTTGTCAAAATATACAAATAAAAGAAACCCTGCAGTATTTCAATATTCCATTTGACCCCTGAACAATGCAGGGGTTAGGAGCATCAAGTCCCCTCACAATCAAAAATGCAATATAACTTCTGACTCTAAAAACTTAACTGCTAACAGCCTAGTGTTGACTGGAAGCCTTACTTTAACAAATAGCCGATCAACACATATTTCTTACCAATAGAGCAAACAAGAGAAGAGAAAATGTTAAGAAAATCCT
Source organism: Ailuropoda melanoleuca (assembly GCF_002007445.2). Lineage (NCBI taxonomy): Eukaryota > Metazoa > Chordata > Mammalia > Carnivora > Ursidae > Ailuropoda > Ailuropoda melanoleuca. Next base: position 33,537,718 of record NC_048218.1, read on the forward strand.
AAGGAAGAGAAAGTACATTTACAGTTCCATGCTATATTTATTGAAAAAAATCTGCATGTAAGTGGGTCCATGCAGTTCAAACCTATGTTGTTCATGGCTGAGCCGTATTTTTTTTTAATATTACAATTGAAAAAACCAAGGCTCAGTAAGGTTATGCAATGTGTTCACATTTATCCTATAGAATATTATTTTGTAATCTAATTTTTAATAAATGGGTATTTTTATTGAAATACAATGAACACAATAAAATACAGGTTGTACCTATTCAACTTGACAAGGTGGGTGTATCAGTAGTTCATTCCTTTTATTATTAAGTAGTATTCCATTGTGTGTATATACTAAAATGTTTTATTCAGTTTTCTATTGATGAACATTTTTTTCATTTTTTGGCTATTTTGAATATAGATGCTATAAACATATCTTTTTGTGGCTATATTCTCATGTTTGTCTTTAATAAATGGAATTGGAATTATTATTTGTAAGAAGTTCCAAAATATTTATTCAAATTGGTTGCACCGTTTAACATTCTCATCAGCAATGTATGAGACTTGTGGTTACTCCCTATCCTCTCCAATGCTTGGTATTGTCAGGTTTTGTTTTGTTTTTTTCCATTATAGTGACTATAAAATGCAGTCTCATTGCAATTTAATTACCAATTTTTTAAAGATTTTATTTATTTAAGAGAGAGAGAGAGAGAGCACAAGTAGGTGAAGGAGCAGAGGGAGAAGCAGACTCCCCACTGAGCAGGGAGCCCAGCAGAGGCTTGATCCCAAGATCCCTTTGGCTGGGATCATGACCTGAGCCAAAGGCAGATGCTTAACTGACTGAGCCACCCAGGCGCCCCAAATTAACATTTTCTTGATGGTTAATGATAATTAGCTGCTTTTCATGTTCTCACTGGTAGTTTGTATATTTTATTTTGTAAGATGGCTATGCAATTGTTTGCCTTAAAATAGTTTGGTTGTTTATCTTTTTTTTTGATGATTTTTAAGATTTCCTTATGAACTCTGAATACTGGTCCCTTGTGAGATATATGTTCTGTGAGTTTTTTCCCCCCGTCTCTTCTTTGTCTAATACTTTTATTAAACATATTTTTGATGAGGAAAATATTTAATTTTGAACATGTCCAATTTGTCAATTCCTTTTATGATTTGTGTGGGTTTTTTTTTTTTTTTTGACAGGGGAAAAATGATTTTTGCCTACTCTGAGGGTACAATGATATCCTTTTCAAGAACTGTGGAGGGTCTGAGGTTTTATCCTACTTGCAAGCTAATAAATTAAAGCACTATAGTTTCATGGATGCTGTTAGAATATCCCATACTCAGGTGTCCAACAGAAAGGATTTTATTAGTCAAGAAATAATAAACAGCATCAATATTCACATATTTTTGTCAAATTCCTTTGACCCCCAAATTCCATGAAGTGATATGGATGGACCAAAATTGGAGTCTATAAGTTCAGAGGGTGGAGTTACAAAAGAGAAACTCTGAGCTTAGTAAATCTAAATCTTTTTTTTTTTTTAAGATTTTATTTTTATTTATTTGACAGAGATAGAGACAGCCAGCAAGAGAGGGAATACAAGCAGGGGGAGTGGGAGAGGAGGAAGCAGGCTCCCAGCGGAGGAGCCTGATGTGAGGCTTGATCCCATAACGCCGGGATCATGCCCTGAGCTGAAGGCAGACACTTAATGACTGTGCCACCCAGGAGCCCCAGTAAATCTGAATCTTTTATAATAGGCAATAAGCTTGTGAGCTCTTTGCTCTGGAGGGAGACATTATCTTGATTATACTCGTCAGTAAGCATAACTTTGCTCCAGAAGAGACATTATCTTTATTTTCCAATACTATAAGCAAACTTGCCTTTTGTTCTGAAGGGAGACACTACCTTTATCTTCTAAGACTGATTACTATAAAAATATCCTTTAAAAGGCAGTCCAAAACAAAGGGTGATCCTGATAGGGAATTGTGTTATAGTTCTATTAGGTTACTTTCTAAAAGCTTTAAGATTTTTGGGTTCTGTGTTTAGGTTTATGACCCATCTCAAATTAAATTTTGTGTATGGAAGGAGAAAAGCATCATGTTTTTGTTTTTTAACATAGATACTCATTTGTGTCAGAAAAATGTATAAACAAACAATTTTTTTCTCTTTATTGACTTGTTTTGGTACCTTTTTCTAAATTTAACTGAACACATATATATGGGCCGATTTCTCTCCTCTTGACTCTGGATTTATCTATCTTTACATTGTCTTAGTTAATTGTAGAAAAAGATATGGTTTCAATATAGTAGTTGTGGCATAATAGAATGGACTTTCATTGTTAGAACCATTTTTTTTAATAATAATTTTTTATTATGTTAGTCACCATATAATACATCCCTAGTTTTTGATGTAAAGTTCCATGATTCATTACTTGTGTATAATACCCAGTGCACCATGCAATACGTGCCCTAATCCTTAATACCCACGATTTTCTAAGTCAAAATGATGATTCTGTTAGCTATGACTTGAATAATCTGCTCTTCCTACCTACTTATCTCCCTGGATTTTATTTTCCATATAAATGCTAGAATGATTCTTTTAAAATGAAAGTGATGAGGCTCCTGGGTGGAGCAGTCTTTAAGCGTCTGCCTTTGGCTCAGGGCGTGATCCCAGCGTTCTGGGATCGAGCCCCACATCAGGCTCCTCCGCTGGGAGCCTGCTTCTTCCTCTCCCACTCCCCCTGTTTGTGTTCCCTCTCTCGTGGCTGTCTCTGTCAAATAAATAAATAAAATCTTAAAAAAAAAAAAAAAAAAAAAAAAAGAAAGAAAGTGAGACCAGATCATTCCTTCTCTAACCTTACTACTGATTATTGATTAATTCAGAACTAAATTACAAGTATTCACAATGGCCTAACAGCCTTATGTTTTCTGGAACCTTCTTTTCACTCTGGGTTCATTTTCTGCCCCTCAATCCTCTCTCACTTTAGTGTGGCTACTCTGTTTCTGCTGTGTTCCTTTGAACTGGAAGCAGGTTCCTGCCTCAGGGCTCTCCACATGGTTTACTTCTTCACTTCCAATAGTTCTCTGCTCAAATGTTTTCTCAGCTGTGAGGGCTTCCCAGACTACCCTATTAAATATGAAGTATCACCCAACTGCCCTGTATTGCCTCTCCCTCTTCTCAAACATAATTACTATCTGACATATTTTTTATTTCTTTTTTAGTTTGTTTCCTCCCACTAGAACACGAAGACCATGAGGACAGAAATTTTGTCTCATTTGTTCCTTTCTAGATTTATATGCCTAAAATATACGTTAGACTATTATAGGTATTCAAAAATATATATTAAGTAACTTAATGAATTATCTCTCACATTACTTCACCTAATCCCAGCAATATTTTAGTTTTTTTCAGTCATTTAATTCTTAAGTGTGCTGTAATAGAGCAGGCACTCATTGTATTTCAAAACTTCATTATGGAAATAAACCTCACAGAGGTTACACGACATGCCAAAGGCATTTATCTTGTAAGATCCCAAAGAATCACCCTGGACTTGATTTTCAGTGTTTTCCTCACTAAATATTCTTCTCTAAGAAAAGTGAGTGTGGGTGTATGTGTGTGTGTGTGCAGTGTAAACAGAGATTTGCTATAAAAAGAACACAATCTTATTTCTGGATCACAAGGTTTTCTTTATCAACACAATGCCCATGTACTAATTTGGCACATATATGATTTATAATTAAACAATCTCTTCATGTACTTATTTAATTTTAATAAAACTTTACTTGCCATTAATTTTGAAAAGAAAAAGGATGGAAATGCCCAAAAAGGGTATAATATAAATCACAGATTTTTCTTTATGGTAATTAAGAAAAATAGTTTCTTCTTTGTTTTTCTCTTTTTGTGGAGAATCACGCATCATCATATTCCTAAGTGAAAAACGTGGACTATGAAAGCAGATGTCCTTCACATTCGCTTAGGAGAGAAAATATCCTAAGAAGATCACTCTCAGATAAATAGAATTAATTCTACCTGGTTGTACAGAAAGAAGAGAGTTATTTCAGAAAATGACATATGATTAATTACTTTAAAAGGCTGCAAAATGCAATAATGAAATCACAATGTTGAAAGCCAATTCGTGATTGTAATACCAATGAAAAGAGTCAGAATTCCCAGGACTTCTGGGATGACTGGGAGTAGAGCAAAATAAGTTTACTTCAAATTTGTAAAACACACAGCACTAATCCAATATGGCTCTCTCTTCCTCTCCTTCCTTCCTTCCTTCCTTCCTTCCTTCCTTCCTTCCTTCCTCCCTCTTTCTTTTTCTTTCTTTCTTTTTCTTTCTCTTTCTTTCTTTCTTTCTTTCTTTCTTTCTTTCTTTCTTTCTTCCTTCTTTCTTTTTTTCTTTCTTTCCTTTCTTTTCTTTTGAAACTGAAATTTAATTTTATTCAAACTACTTAGATGAGGTTTTATGAAACTACTAAGATTTCCAGATTTACTACCCAATATTTCATTTGGATAACTAATAGGTAATTAAAATTTAACCTCATTAGAACTTCAAAAAAAATCAAATCACTCCTCTGTTCAAATTCTAGTCACCTCAAATACATAAAATCACAACTGAACGTTTTTGCTCTCGCTTCCCTGTTTGAGTCCAATCTTGTACACTCCTTAGAGTCATTTCCTGCTTCTCCCCTTGCTCACTCTTCTCTCACCAGTGTCTAGTCTCCTTTCTGCTTCTCAAACACACTATGTTCAAGACTTCTGTCCTTACTTTAACCTTTGCTCAGAATTCTTTTTCTTTCCATTGTTTTTTTTTCAGTGCTCTGTTCTTCATTTCATACAGTGGTCCAATGACACTTCCTATGATAAATCTTCCCTGATCTTTTAAAATAGATCAAATCTTCCCACTCCCATCACTCTCCATTTTTCCTAATTTGTTACCTTTCTTGTCAACATATCTTAACTAAAACACTATCCTTTGTTTATTCACTTACTTGTCTGCTGTCTCTCACTCAAATTTAACATCTTAGCAAATAGAGTCATATCTTCAGTGCCTAGGAGTGTGTCTAGCTCTTTTATTAAGCATGTATTATGTAACTGTTGAATATAGGACTCGAATAGTGGATTGGAAATCTTAGTGTTAGATTCATAGTTTTCATGTTCAAAATATACATGGAAAATAAATTAATAAATTTAAAAGGAAGCTATTTCAAAGTTAAAAAAGGTAAAGCTAGACAAAGTCTGAAGTTGTAAGAGAATTATTTAGATATTTGCTAGGAAGTGACATGGCACTAAATCCTCCAATAATAGTTGCTGACTTGGACTAGTACTCTAGAGAATACTTACATGTATGTTCAAATTCCTTGGATTAAAAAAACCTTTCATATTAATTAACTACCGAAGATATCTTCATGTCTTTCTAAAATGTGTTACTATTTACTTCTTTAATGAAGATGGACAGCCTCACTTGACAACAATTATAAAAGGCCCCACCATAACTGCTGTGATTTAGGTTATCATATTTATGACCTTCTTATTTCTGTTGTTCAGATAAAACTGTCGTAACTAGCTAAAAGTCTTCAGTAAGGAAAAAAAACCTACTAAAAAACAGTGGAATTTATAAATAGGCAAAAAGTAAGAACAAGAATTATCTCAGGAATTCAAACAAAATGTCCTCCAGATTAGTCTCAGAAATTGATTTTTTTTTTTGATTTTGCTAAATTTTACAACAAACTTTCTATCACACCCATTTTTTATTGGATTATGGCAAGTGAAGTTATTTATTTATTTTATTTATTTTGAATGGTTCGTTAAAGAAACTTTGGAGCAGACAGCATGATATTCCTTTACCTGTAAGCTTGATAATTTTACTTGTATTGCAGAATTAGGTTGAAATATGCTTTCAGATAAAATTAAATATGTAAGACGATAGATTTAATGTAAAGTGGATGAATATAGATGCACACATCTGTAGATGAAATCATCAAAAAGTGTTGGAATTTCTTATATTTTGTAAGCCTTCATGAGTAAGTAGCAAATATAAGCTTAAGAAATAAAATATTTACTTTTGGGGCGCCTGGGTGGCACAGCGGTTAAGCGTCTGCCTTCGGCTCAGGGCGTGATCCCGGTGTTATGGGATCGAGCCCCACGTCAGGCTCCTCTGCTATGAGCCTGCCTCTTCCTCTCCCACTCCCCCTGCTTGTTCCCTCTCTCGCTGGCTGTCTCTATCTCTGTCGAATAAATAAATAAAATCTTAAAAAAAAAAAAGAAATAAAATATTTACTTTTAATTTTTTTATGTATTAGTATGAAGTAAAATGCTCACTTTTAATTATTTTAAATATATTATCTTGTATTATACATCCACATATATATTAGTAAGAATTTTTTTTAGAATCTGTTATGGATACAGCAATCACAACACAAATTATTTGCTCTAAGATATATCATGTGGTTAGTAATATTGGGTTATAATCTAATTAAAATCGATGCACCACTCATAGAGAGGGAAAAAAGAACAGGAAAATAAACTAAGAAAAACATTTTGATCTAAAATCCTATAAATTTTTGGCTAAAAAAATTGTTTCAGTAATTAAAAGACACTAACCTTTTCTTGTAGAGAACTGGATAGATATTTTAATGTCAGACTCAAGCTAAAAGAAATTACATTTGAATGTAGAGCAAGTCTTTACTAAGGAGAAGATTTAATATGCTATAAGTAGCCTCCATTTAAGCTCTGCTGACCCTTTTGATTTGAAATTTCTTTTACCATTGCCTCTTGTCACATCTAGGATAGAAAATGCTCTGACTGTACAGGTGGGCAGAATGCTGATGATATAATTGGGGACTATTTCTCTTTTTAAGATTTTACTGATTTGTTTGAGAGAGAGAGCAAGTGGGGGAAGTGCAGAGGGAGAGGGACAAGCAGACTCAGCGCCAAGCCCTAAGCAGGGCTTGATTCCACAACCCTGAGATCATGACCTGAGTCAAAATCAAGAGTTGGAGACTTAACTGATTGAGCCACCCAGGTGTCCCCTAATACATCAGTTTTTGCCATAATCAGAAGGCATGGGGACCATGACAGAGGAGGATCTATTTGTTTTATAATAAATTATTTATGCAGTCTTTTTTTAAAAATTAATGCTTTGATAATTCCTTTTAAAATGATTTATATTATGGGTAAATTTTCAGTGGAATTAGAATCCATACTCTGATTATAAGCAGTGGGTTGCCTGTAAGGTTTTACTCTTATTCCCAGTCTAAGAGTCATGTAAAAATAACAACAACAACAACAACAAAGAACGGAGACATGCTTTTTCTTTTGTCTATGAAAATTTCATGTGCAATTAAAAAACACTAAGAATAAAATTTAAATTCGATATTAGATTGTTTAGTTCTGAAAATTGGAGGACAAAGAAGGTTTTATTATAATACATGTTTTGAAGCTACAGAAACCCTGTTTTTTATTTTCTTTACTAGTTGATAAAATATTTTGCTTTTGTTATTAAGCTCAATTATAAGAAAGTATCAACAAAAGGTGGTGTTCAGAAAATTCATTCACGTAATTCATTTTATTTAAAACAATATATAAAACAACGTCTTGTTTCCATACTTTCTAGAGTATACTTTTATAAATCCTATTTTACAGATACCCCAAGAAAGCATCACTGTTCTACCATATGCCATTTTGAATTGTCTATCATATCATACTAGCAATAATAGGATGTTACTACGTGAGCCAGATATTGGACCTGAAATTTTTGACAGGGTAAATACAGAGCTGTCATCTTAAATATGTGGGCACTCAGGATTCAGCAAAGTATTCAGGCTATAGAAACCACATGCAGTTGTACACATAGCCAAGTTCCACAATGCCAGGAGATGAGACATCTATTGATTTTTTAGTTACAATACTGCTGGAATGCCTGCATTTTCTTCCTAGGTAGGATTTAGTACTTTCTTCTCCTGGGATCAATACTTTCTTTGATGTTTATTATCTTTAATAGTTATGAGATAGTGAAAACAAAGTAGTATATAATCAAACACTAACCTAAGAGAGGGAAAAGGTAATTATGATAAAGGATGAACATCAATGTTGATTATCATTATTGTTTCAGGGATCTTGTGGGGAAATTTAAAATGTTTATAAGCCTGCTTATTCTAGCATTTGTCCACTTTGTGATTCCTTACCACTTCTTTTCACATTGTTAGTATAGAACCTTTTGTTATTTTAGAAACAGTTTTGTATAGGACTGTCTCCCGGCTACCTCATGAGTTCCCTAATTAAGCCAATATCCTAATTTTTTCAATAGTTCAAGTTCCAATCCCAGAAGCTATCACATGCAAGATGCTTAATGGGTTTGTTGAATGAATTATTAAAATAATAGATGTTGTGGATGTTTGCTGCATACATCCTTTCTTTTTGCTAGCAATTGAAACACATTGATTTACTGTCACAGGAATCAGAATAGGAGTATCTGAAAGGAACAGGTATTCAAGAAATAGGAAATTGGTTAAAACATTGAATCAGATACTTAAAAACTTAAATATTCCTGTATGGATGGTATATTAACAGAATACTTGAAACCATCCACTGGTATTTTCCTACCACAAGAGGCTGTTTCTCCTGTAGACACTGGCATATCTTTAATGATTGTTTATAGACACTATCTTTCCTGATTGATTCATGTGCACTGTACTGCAGCAGCCGAGAACACGTTTACTTATTATCAGATGTGATATACACAATGATAACGATTTATTGTTAGTCAAAATAAAATACCAATAGCAGTTACAATCTATTTTGAAATTATTAAATTCAAAGTTCAGGGTAGGATTACCTATAAAATATGCCACTTTCTACTTTCATTAGTGCTAATAATACAGGTTGGTTTTGATTGTCAAATGAAGAAAATATAGATCTGGCTAAACCAGATTGGGGTCCTGAGTTGGGATTTATGGGTCAGCCATGTTGAGGCGGTAAGATCTGTGCAAAGATTTGAAAGAGATCAGGGAGTTACCCCAGGGGTTATATGGAGGAAGAACATCTCAGCAGAGATAACAACTACAGTGAAAGATCTGAGGTTAAATATGTGCTGGCAAGGTCAAGGAACAGGATGAGGAAGATGGCCAGATTGGAACAGGATGGAAGTTAAGGGAAGAAAGAGATCTGGACCACATAGGAGTTATAGAACATTGGTTTGGTATTACTGTGAGTCAAATCAAGAGAGGGTTTGGGGTGAAGACCTTATGAAACTCTCTTATGGGAACTCCAGGAACGAGAAGTTACAGGACCACTGGCAAGTACAAACCATTGAAATGCTTATGGAATTTTTCTCTTTATCTGGGATTGACCCAGCTCCAAGCTGGCACAGCTCAGCTTGGCTTGTGGCTTCTCCCTGGGGGAGGAAAGAGAAAAGTGGAGTGTGTGGCCAACATTCCAGCTCTTTGGAAGGCTGTCCAAGGGAACCGTTTATGCCTCACCTGGCTTGAACTGCTAATGCACAGTCTGGCTGCCTGGGGGCTGCTGAAAGCAAAGGAGAGCACGGGCAGCTCGTGCCACTAGAGGGTCTGTAGCAGAGGCTCACACAGTCCAGCATGACCGGGAGGAGGCACTCAACTTGTGGCTTTCCCCATCTGAGGGAGAGAGAAGAGGGGAGCACGTGGCCAGTGTCTGACTTTTTAGAGAGCTGTAGGGGGGACTGATATGAATAGCAGTTTGTTATTGTGCTTTGTTTATATAAGAATACACAGGACTTGTCCCTCTTTTTGAGCTAGAGAATGAGATTATAACTTTTTTGGAAGTTTATGATTAGAAACAAAGAGTTATCGGGGCGCCTGGGTGGCACAGCGGTTAAGCGTTNAAAAAAAAAAAAAAAAACTTTAAAAAAAAAAAAAAAAAAAAAAAAAAGAAACAAAGAGTTATCTATACCAATTTGTCTCACATAGTCCTTCATTAACTTTGCCATATTTGGTGTTGAGCAGTCATATAAATTTACAAAGATATGGATTACTTTATTTCACCAGTTAATATTTTAAATTGAAAGCCCTTTTATTTCTGTGTATAAATCCAATTCTTACAAACACGGACATATTCCTAATATATATTATAATTATTTCTATTTTTGATCTTAAACATAAATAACCACAAATAAAGATTCCATCTCTTCTCACCTATTATAATTTGCTATTAGGATATTTTCATAAATAGGATCTGAAAATTACTACATTTCTACTGAAATAATTCAATGTATGATAATTATACATAGTATAATTATTAGGTAAATCCAGATCATCACTATTACAATCCATTAAAGGATTCATAAAATATCATTACAAACAGAACAAACTGTGAACACATTTATAATGACATCAAAACCTTGATATTGAACTGTGGGTATGCTCAGTGCATACTTACTTTAATTGAAATTTACTATAAAAATGGTTATTTCTAAGAAAATTTTACTCATTATGAATTTATTTTTACTTAAACTTTTTAAAAAAATATCGGTGGCACCTAGAAAATATTGAGAAAGTAGGGCTTTTTTTTCTATAAAGAGAGTTAAGTTCCTACATTCCTCTCTTTTTTTCAAGCCTAATAAAGTAAATTCTTCCCTTCCCCTCCGCCCCCCTCCCCTTCCCTCTCCTCTCCTCTCCTTTTCTCTTTCCTTTCCTCTTTCTTCTCCCCTTTCCTTTCCTTTCCTTTCCTTTCCTTTCCTTTCCGTTCCGTTCCGTTCCATTCCACTCCATTCCATTCCATTCTTTGCAGTAAGAGATTTCTTGTTACAGGGCACTTTTAGTTTTCCCTAAAACTGAACCTAAGATATAAAACCAGAATATCAGTCTTGTCCCTCAATAATTTTGCTCACAAATGCAAGTCATGTGGAAAACAATATCCCCATAGACTCTGCCATCAAAAGTAAGGAAGTCACTTTCTATACAAAAAAGCCAGTTGCACATAAAGGGCATGTTTCTGGGAAACAGAGCCAAAGCAGGGAGAACACTAATTTGGGTAAGAGAAGAGAAAAATGGCTAGACGTTAGATAGAAAGAAGAGTACAGACTCTTCTTAACAGAAGCAAAAACAGACACCGAAGCGCCTCAGTTGACCAGACACCCCTAGGATGAACTGCAATGGGGAATGTTTAATTTAGGTTTAGGATAGCCAGACAGATTTCTCACATCTAGCTTGAAAGACAAGGAAAGAAAAAGATTTCCACTCACACATGCCTCCCTAACCCTTCCTTCCTAGTCCTAATCTCCTATATACATACAGCTTTGCCTCTGAAAATTCTACACAACTGCAAAACATAAAAGAACAGGTTCAGTCTGGCACTTTGGAACTCTTCATCTTTTCAAGTGACCCTCTTTCTAGTTTGAAGTGGGTGGACAGAGATGGTGGCCAGCATCAGGGTACTGGGAGAGAGATAATGGGGTTCATTTTGGTTTGGTAGTAGTTCTTGGTTCAGTAATTTTGTGACATTTTCCTTTGTGTTTTTACCTCCATAGAAGTAAATTATTTCTTAATACCTTAGCTAATTCAGTTCATAAATTGAGGATGCCTATAATATGTTAATGATATGTATCAGGAGCCATGAATGCTGGAGCCAATTCATAAACAATTAAGAATGATCAGTCCTTAAGGATAAAAGTGTATTTAGACAATACATGTGATGGTGCACTTGTCTGGGATTATCAGCAGTCAAATTTGTCCTCCCATAGAGAATATGTGTCATTTATATTTTTACTTTGTTAGTATGGTATCAAAATCCATGTACTTGGCTCTGAATATTATATTGTCCTCTGATTTTCATTTTACTTTTTCATTTTTTATTGTCCCTAAGCTATTATTTTTCAGTTCTTCACGCATTCACTCACTATGAGGGCTCCAAGATGCACAGATTTTTGTCTGCCTTATTTACCATTGTATTCCTAGGACCACTGCTTGCACATAGGAGGTATTAAATATTTTTAGTAAAGCAAATGAATGGGTGGATGAACGGATATTGTTTTTGCAAATAACTAATTTTGTATTAACATTTATTAAAAAACAACATGTTGTGAGAATAAAAAAATCTTAAGGTTTGTCATAAAAGGTAAAGAGTTATCCAGTTACCATGCAAGTTATCCAGTTACCATCCAGTTATCGTCACTGTATAAACATTTTGTACAGTACAACTTAGACTGTTGGGTATTTTTCCTAAATATGCTTATAGAATTAAATGATGCAAGGGATATTAACATTATGGAATGATAGATACACATTTAAGTAAAATATTAATGGAGCATAAATAGTAGTGGAAGAAGTAAGGAAAGCACAAAAACATTTTTGTTTTAATAATGTGACCCTCATGCATTGAAATTCTTGACTCTTTCAGACAAATGACTTCAGCAGCTAAAAATAAAAGGCGATGGCCAGTTTGGGGACTATACACATACCACATTTTGAAATTATTTCTTGCAAAGATCTCTGACATCAGAACTCCTCTGAAATACAACTTTTAAGTTGTTTTATACCACTTTGTCTGAATTAGTACAATGTATTTACTAACATTACTTGAAGGTTGTGTTTAATGGAAGTCAGTATGGAATAATGGTAAAGAATGTGGGCTCTGAAACCAGAAAACCAGCACTCAGACCACGTCTCAGCTAGCTGACTGACTACGAGCAAGTTATTTAGTCTTTCTGAGCCTCATCTGTGAATAGGGATAATAATAAAGTTGTTGTGAATATTATAAAATAATGCACATAGAGTCCCAAAACCATTTTCGGCATTCGAGAATTACTCACTAATACTGTAACTTAATAGTATATTAAGAAACTATATGGAGAATATTGGTGTGAAGACAATTAGTGTGTGGAAAGAGATATTACAATAATACAATGTCTGGTGTCCTGTGGACATCAAATAGGATAAAAGTGTCTATGAGTGACTACTAGAAACGTTGACATCATAGTACCTATATGAGTTCATGGTGCTGTTTTCATTTCCTATTCAGTGGAGAGGGTATCAGTCTTTTAGCTCACTTTTAGGAGTAGCACCCATACCATTAGCTGATGACATAGTTTCTTACCCATCTTTCAGATAATTTGCATTATTTTTAAAATTGGTATAACTCCTAAGTTTTATAAATGAAGTTTGGGGTGTTTTGAACTCAATGGTATTCTACTGAGGTAATATTATTTTTCTCATCTTAAGTCTATAGGATTAAAGACCTTGAGTGTAAGGATGACACCAAAACCTCACAATACAAATTGATATTAGCTTTGACCCCCAAACAGCAACACTGGACAAAGTACTTCAAGCCTGCACCTCTACTATTACCATTTACCAGATGAAGTGTTGAGATCAGGTCATCTCCAGATGCATTGTGTAGCCTGTCGCCCACTTTCACTTCCATCATTTTCTGTTTAACTTGATACCTTCAATCCCTTTCCTCTCTGATATTATTAGAACGAAAAAAAGCAGCCCGAGCCTTAGAGCTTTATACATGCGGCTAAAAGAAGAGCTTCTGCAAAGACGAGAGATATCTACAATGAAAAGTTAACTTTTTGATCAACAAAAAGTGAGTGTTGCTATGAGAGGGGGAGAAAAGTCAGATTTTTAAAAAGAGCCTCATAACACAAATGTGTAAAAAAAGAGTAGAATATGAAATATTATATTTGTGAGACTGTAGAGAAAATATTTTCATGTTTCTGCACAGTTAGTGCTTTCTGAACAAAACTAAAACAGAAATATGGCAACTGAATTAAAGAACAGGACTTTACCTGAAAGATGACTGAATAAATAGTAAGGAATTTTACATTAGGGGAGTTATGTTTTTAAATGTCAATGAGGGGTAGAATCCAGAAACATGGAAACATTCCAGGGATTGAAACATCCAAACACTTGTCTTATCTTTCCCCAGAGACATTTAGTTACATTGTGAAGCATAAAAAGCCAGGATCCTTACCCATGTTTTCTGAGAGAGAATTTGTTTTCCATCAAGGAGCTTAAGTTTCTCTTCCTCTTTCAGAAGAAGAGGGGGACAATGTGTATATAAACTCATATATTCATATTTTTAAAGTTCCTCCTTTTCAGTTTAGATCACTTTAAATACACAGGCTTGCCCATTTAGCTCTCTTCACTTTGCCACAGAAAAGAGAAAGAATGGGAGAAAAGGAATCCATGTGGCGTAAATCAAGTGTTTACATTTAGGATAATGTGAATATATATGGGTTTTAAAAACTGATCAGTACAATCAAGTAGAAATGGAAGAAGACCAAAACCTTTATTTGCTTATTATTTCCCACAAATTATTGATGACATCAGAGCTGTTTGCATTGTTGTCCCCCTAGGTTGACCTATATTCATTTTTTTAAACTGTTAAATATTTTACTAATATGGAAAAAAACCTGGCGACAAGTTGAGTGGATGCGGCTAAAAGAAAACTTTTGTTATTTAAAATGTGAGTCAGGGGGCGCCTGGGTGGCACAGCGGTTAAGCGTCTGCCTTCGGCTCAGGGCGTGATCCCGGCGTTGTGGGATCGAGCCCCACGTCAGGCTCCTCCGCTGTGAGCCTGCTTCTTCTTCTCCCACTCCCCCTGCTTGTGTTCCCTCTCTCACCGGCCGTCTCTATCTCTGTCAAATAAATAAAATCTTTAAAAATAAAATAAAATAAAATAAAATGTGAGTCAGGGATTGTTTAGGGGAAGATTAGTTTTATTCTGTTCTTTGCTTGAAGGAAAAGAATTCTACACACTCTTCCTCACTCATGTCTGGGCAATCTAAATCTTGAAGCTCTGTTAAATGACTTGGTCATTTATTTTCATATTTCTTGTCTGCAAATTTTTTCTCAGCTTTGATCACAACGGACTCTTCTTTAAGTATGCCATGCTTTCAATGTTGTGTCTAACTTGATTTTTCTTCATCTCCCTGTCTTATACCATGCTTAAGTATAGGAAATTTAGGAGAACTAAAGGGAATAAGCTACCTGATCTCCTCTCATCCATGTAATTTCTCCTTTTCTTATAAAATAGAATAGAACAGGAAGTTATCACCCTCCTCCAACACCCATGTAATACGTGATTATGAAAGACATTCATTCTGCTAAGCTCTTCTCTGTTTATTGTGATCAATTCAGACAGCTTTCAGAGACAGACACTGGATGTTAGATTCTTTATGAAATAAATGGGAATCTTTGTTATATGAAGATCTACATTTATGGATCTTCTAATGAAGATTAAATTGTGATAGTTTTTCCTTCTTATCCATAGCTGACGAGTCTACATTGTAAACAGTTGGGTTCTCAGGCAAGAGAGAACATTCATCGACATTTTCAATTTGTTGAAGTTTACACAAAATATCTAATATATAAGTACTTGTTGATAACTTCTAACAGCTGGATATTTAGTTTTTTTTTTAAACATTTTATTTATTCGACAGAGATAGAGATAGCCAGCGAGAGAGGGAACACAAGCAGGAGGAGTGGGAGAGGAAGAAGCAGGCTCATAGCGGAAGAGCCTGATGTGGGGCTCGATCCCATAACACCGGGATCACGCCTTGAGCCGAAGGCAGATGCTTAACCGCTGTGCCACCCAGGCACCCCAACAGCTGGATATTTAGATTTTTGTAAGGAAGGGGAAGGAAAGAGGAGAAATGAAAATAAGGAAAATAAAGAGATGAAAAAAGGAAGTTAAAAATAAGAGGATAGAAAAATAAAGAGTAGAAAATGGGAAATATATTATTGCATCACAGTATTGGTTTAAACAAGATGATGTGCTTTTAGTTTTTCCTTCATCATGTTTTCAGTAATATTCAAATTAATGATACTTGATGATTATATATAAATACAGAAGGAGAGTTTTAGTGACAACAAATGATGATTATTTAGTTAGTATTGAGAATTTACCATGTTACAGATACCCTGGTTCTTTAAGTGTATCAAATTACTTATTTTACCAATATCCTGTGAGGTTATGTACTGTTCTATCTTCACCTTTAGGGATAAAAAACTGAAGGCTAGGTTAAGATGGCAGAGGAGTAGGGGACACCTTTTTCAGCCGGTCCCCTGAGTTGAGCTGGATAGGTACCAGACCAGCAGGAATATCCACGGAATCAGCCTGAGACGCAGGAAGATACATCTGGATCTCTACAAATGAACATCTCCAGCGCTGAGTATCGAGGTACGAAGCGGGGAGCCGTGAAACCGCGCACAGATATCGGAAGCTAAACAGAAGGGGGAGGGAGCCGCCGTGTCAGGGCGCCGGGAAGCGGTAGCCACCT
>NC_048218.1:33554673-33709394 GCF_002007445.2 Ailuropoda melanoleuca
CAGTCAAAACTAGAGGCTCTGACGGCCAGGGTCACCGAGGCAGAGGAACGCGTTAGCGAATTGGAGGATGGGTTAGTAGAAGAAAAAACGAAAATAGAAGCTGGTCTTAAAAAAATCCACGCCCACGAATGTAGATTACGGGAGATTACTGACTCTATGAAACGATCCAATGTCAGAATCATCGGCATCCCTGAAGGGGTGGAGAAAAACAGAGGTCTAGAAGAGATATTTGAACAAATTGTAGCTGAAAACTTCCCTAATCTAGCAAGGGAAACAAGCATTCGTGTCCAAGAGGCAGAGAGGACCCCATCCAAGCTCAACCAGGACAAACCTACGCCACGGCATGTCATAGTGCAATTCGCAAATATTAGATCCAAGGATACAGTATTGAAAGCGGCCAGGGCAAAGAAATTTCTCACGTACCAAGGCAAAGGTATCAGGATTACGTCAGACCTGTCTACAGAGACCTGGAATGAGAGAAAGGCTTGGGGGGGCATTTTTAAAGCTCTTTCAGAGAAAAACATGCAGCCAAGGATCCTTTATCCAGCAAAGCTGTCATTCAGAATTGATGGAGAAATAAAGACGTTCCAAAATCGCCAATCATTAACCAATTTCGTAACCACGAAACCAGCCCTACAGGAGATATTAAGGGGGGCTCTATAAAGGTAAAAAGGCCCCAAGAGTGATACAGAGCAGCAAGTCACAACCGATACAAAGACTTTAAAGAGAAATGGCATCATTAAAATCATATCTGTCAATAATCTCTATCAATCTAAATGGCTTAAACTCTCCCATAAAACGCCACAGGGTTGCAGATTGGATAAAAAGACATGACCCATCCATTTGCTGTCTACAAGAGACTCATTTTGAACCCAAAGATGCATTCAGACTTAGAGTAAGGGGATGGAGTACCATCTTCCACGCAAATGGACCTCAAAAGAAAGCTGGAGTAGCAATTCTCATATCAGATAGACTGGATTTTAAACTAGAGGCCATAGAGAGAGATACAGAAGGGCACTATATTATTCTTAAAGGAAGTATTCAACAAGTGGATATGACAATTATTAATATATATGCCCCCAACAGGGGAGCAGCAAGATACACAAGCCAACTCTTAACCAAAATAAAGAGACATATAGATAAGAACACAGTAATAGTAGGGGACCTCAACACCCCACTATCAGAAATAGACAGAACACCCTGGCAAAAACTAAGCAAAGAATCAAAGGCTTTGAATGCCATACTCGACGAGTTGGACCTCATAGATATATATAGAACACTACACCCCAGAACCAAAGAATACTCATTCTATTCAAATGCCCATGGAACATTCTCAAGAATAGATCATGCTCTGGGACACAAAACAGGTCTCAGCCAATACCAAAAGATTGAAATTATCCCCTGCATATTCTCAGACCACAACGCTCTGAAATTGGAACTCAACCACAAGGAAAAACCTGGAAGAAACTCAAACACTTGGAGGCTAAGAACCATCCTGCTCAAGAATGACTCGATAAACCAGGAAATCAAAAAACAAATTAAACAATTTATGGAGACCAACGAGAATGAATACACAACGGTCCAAAACCTATGGGATACTGCAAAGGCAGTCCTAAGGGGGAAATACATAGCCATCCAAGCCTCACTCAAAAGAATAGAAAAATCTAAAATGCAGTTTCTATATTCTCACCTCAAGAAACTGGAACAGCAACAGAGGGACAGGCCTAACCCACTGACAAGGAAGGAGTTGACCAAGATTAGAGCAGAAATCAATGAATTAGAGACCAGAACCACAGTAGAGCAGATCAACAGGACTAGAAGCTGGTTCTTTGAGAGAATCCATAAAATTGATAGACCACTGGCAAAACTTGTCCAAAAACAAAGAGAAAGGACTGAGATTATTAAAATTATGACTGAAAAGGGAGAGGTCACGACCAGCACCATTGAAATTGCAAGGATTATTAGAAACTTTTATCAACAGCTATATGCCAAAAAACTAAACAATCTGGAAGAGATGGAGGCCTTCCTGGAAACCTATAAACTACCAAGACTGAAACAGGAAGAAATAGATTTCTTAAATAGGCCAATTAACTATGAAGAAATTGAGTCAGTGATAAACAACCTTCCAAATAATAAAACTCCAGGCCCAGACGGTTTTCCTGGGGAATTCTACCAAACATTCAAAGAAGAAATAATACCTATTCTCCTAAAGCTATTTCAAAAAATAGAAACAGAAGGAAAGCTACCAAACTCATTCTATGAGGCTAATATTACCTTGATCCCCAAACCAGGCAAAGACCCCCTCAAAAAGGAGAATTACAGACCGATTTCTCTAATGAATATGGATGCCAAAATCCTCAACAAGATCCTTGCTAATAGAATCCAACAGTACATTAAAAGGATTATCCATCATGACCAAGTGGGATTCATACCTGGGATGCAAGCATGGTTCAACACTCGCAAATCAATCAATGTGATACATCATATCAACAAGAAAAGACTCAAGAACCATATGATCCTCTCAATTGATGCAGAAAAAGCATTTGACAAAATACAGCATCCTTTCCTGATTAAAACCCTTCAGAGTGTAGGAATAGAGGGTACATTTCTCAATCTCATAAAAGCCATCTATGAAAAGCCTACTGCAAGCATTATTCTCAATGGGGAAAAGCTGGAAGCCTTTCCCTTAAGATCAGGAACACGACAAGGATGCCCACTCTCGCCACTATTATTCAACATAGTACTAGAAGTCCTTGCAACAGCAATCAGAAGACAAAAAGGGATCAAAGGTATCCAAATCGGCAAAGAAGAAGTCAAACTGTCTCTCTTTGCAGATGACATGATACTCTATATGGAAAACCCAAAGGAATCCACTCCCAAACTATTAGAAGTTATAGAACAATTCAGTAAGGTGGCAGGATACAAAATCAATGCCCAGAAATCAGTTGCATTTCTATACACGAATAACGAGACTGAAGAAAGAGAAATTAGGGAATCCATCCCATTTACAATAACACCAAAAACCATGCGTTACCTTGGAATTAACTTAACCAGAGACGTAAAGGACCTATATGCTAGAAACTATAGATCACTTTTGAAAGATATTGAGGAAGACATAAAAAGATGGAAAAATATTCCATGCTCATGGATTGGAAGAATTAACATAGTTAAAATGTCCATACTACCCAGAGCAATCTACACTTTCAATGCTATCCCGATCAAAATACCGAGGACATTTTTCAAAGAACTGGAACAAATAGTCCTTAAATTTGTATGGAACCAGAAAAGGCCCCGAATCTCCAAGGAACTGTTGAAAAGGAAAAACAAAGCTGGGGGCATCACAATGCCGGATTTCGAGCTGTACTACAAAGCTGTGATCACAAAGACAGCATGGTACTGGCACAAAAACAGACACATCGACCAATGGAACAGAATAGAGAACCCAGAAATGGACCCTCGGCTCTTTGGGCAACTAATCTTTGATAAAGCAGGAAAAAACATCCGGTGGAAAAAAGACAGTCTCTTCAATAAATGGTGCTGGGAAAATTGGACAGCTACATGCAAAAGAATGAAACTTGACCACTCTCTCACACCATACACAAAAATAAACTCCAAATGGATGAAAGACCTCAATGTGAGACAGGAATCCATCAAAATTCTAGAGGAGAACATAGGCAACAACTTCTATGACATCGGCCAGAGCAACCTTTTTCACGACACATCTCCAAAGGCAAGAGAAATAAAAGATAAAATGAACTTATGGGACTTTATCAGGATAAAGAGCTTCTGCACAGCCAAGGAAACAGTCAAAAAAACTAAGAGACAGCCCACGGAATGGGAGAATATATTTGCAAAGGACACCACAGATAAAGGACTGGTATCCAAGATCTACAAAGAACTTCTCAAACTCAATACACGAGAAACAAATAAACAAATCATAAAATGGGCAGAAGATATGAACAGACACTTTTCCAATGAAGACATACAAATGGCTAACAGACACATGAAAAAATGTTCAAAATCATTAGCCATCAGGGAAATTCAAATCAAAACCACACTGAGATACCACCTTACGCCAGTTAGAATGGCAAAGATAGACAAGGCAAGAAACAACAATTGTTGGAGAGGATGTGGAGAAAGGGGATCCCTCCTACATTGTTGGTGGGAATGCAAGTTGGTACAGCCACTCTGGAAAACAGTGTGGAGGTCCCTTAAAAAGTTAAAAATTGAACTACCCTATGACCCAGCCATTGCACTACTGGGTGTTTACCCCAAAGATACAGACGTAGTAAAGAGAAGGGCCATATGCACCCCAATGTTCATAGCTGCATTGTCCACAATAGCCAAATCATGGAAGGAGCCGAGATGCCCTTCAACAGATGACTGGATTAAGAAGCTGTGGTCCATATATACAATGGAATATTACTCAGCTATCAGAAAGAACGAATTCTCAACATTTGCTGCAACATGGACGGCACTGGAGGAGATAATGCTAAGTGAAATAAGTCAAGCAGAGAAAGACAATTATCATATGATTTCTCTCATCTATGGAACATAAGAACTAGGAGGATCGGTAGGGGAAGAAAGGGATAAAGAAAAGGGGGGTAATCAGAGGGGGGAATGAAACATGAGAGACTATGGACTGTGAGAGGCAAACTGAGGACTTCAGAGGGGAGGGGGTGGGGGAAGGGGATAGCCTGGTGATGGGTAGTAGGGAGGGCACGTATTGCATGGTGCACTGGGTGTTATACGCAACTAATGAAGCATCAAACTTTACATCGGAATCTGGGGATGTACTGTATGGTGATTAACACAATATAATAAAATAAAATTTAAAAAAAAAGAATATGTAACAAAATAACTTAGAAACTGTTTATACAATTGCTCAATACCAAAACAATGCAAAATATAATCTTAAAATTAAAAAAAAAAAAACTGAAGGCTAGAATTTTAAAACTATTTGTGAAGGTCACAAATCTGATGAAAGTGGCAGAGCTGGGATTTAAATCCATGCTGTCTTTTCCCTAGAACCTGGGCTTCTAAACATTGTGAAATAGGATTTTTATGTAGTTTTTTTTCTAGCACACGTAACACCATATTCAGGTAGAATTTTCCACTAAAACCAAGGACAAAGTAAATTTGGTACACGCAAAAAAGAAATGATAAAAATCTAATGTCATGTTCAAAGCTCCTTGCCAACACCAAGTGTATAAATGGTGGGGAACTTAGAAAAATTTCTTTTGTTTTGTTTTTTAAGTGGAGTTTTAGCAAGAGTTAAATTTTGCTGTAGGGATGGGTTTGCTTTTCTTATACTCAAATCAAGAGCAAGAAGCCATATGGAGAAAAATCAGGATGTTTCAAAATTGCCCTCTGCAATTTAAGACTGGTGTCGAATTCATGTCTGACAACACAGCAGGGCAGAGAAATCTTCATGCTCAGAGTTTTTCCAAAATGCTTGAGAAGTTGAGGATTGTACATGCTACAGAGGCTGTGTGGGTACCCCTCAGTTCTTCTTCAAGAGTACAGCTTCAGAGGCAAATGGACCTCAGCAAAAGAAGCTTCGTCTTACTGGACACGCTTAGTGTGTAAGACAAGCGCAAGCGACCAGCACATAGACAATGGAACTTCAAATGAGAGATACCAACGACAGAGAAAATCACAAAAAAGTTTGATTACTCAGCTAGCTTTCAAAAACAATCACATCCAGAGATTAGGGCACTGTACTATTACAGTTTTAAACGAGTTGAAACCTTTTTGCCCATCTCTGTCCTGTTCCTCATGAAACTTTCATCCTCTTGAGACACTTTCTATCCTGGACGGATATGAAATAGAGGTTAGAGAACTGAGAAATGAGCATAGATATGGAAAGGGGAAAGAAAACAAAAAAAAAACAACTCCCACCCACCACTACCTCACTATACACAGTAAGACTTAACAAGTCTGGTCTAGGGGAGTGGGAAAGTTTCACCTTGAAACGAAGTTTAAGGTGTTTTTTTTTTTAGGATTTTACAGAATCATTATTTTAAAATAATTTTTAATAGATTTTATTATTAGAACAGTTTTAGGTTCATAGCAAAATTCAGTGAAGGGTATGGACCGTTCCCATAAATGCCCCTCTCCCACATACATACAACCTCCCCCACTATCAACATCCCACACTAAAATGGTACATTTATTACACCAGTGGACCTGTTTAACGCATCATCACCAAAAGTCCATAACTTACATTAGTGTTCTTAGTTTTGTATGGGTTTTGACAAATGTATAATGACATGTGGTATGCGTTTATGTTTCTTTTTTGTCTTGTATGGCTTGATAGCTTATTTCATGTTAGTGCTGAATAATATTCCATTGTTTGCATATACCACAGTTTATTCACCTACTGAAGGACATCGTGGTTACTTCCAAGTTTTGGAAATTATGATTAAACCTGCTATAAATATTCAAGTATAAATATTCTTTTTTTTAAGATTTTATTTATTTATTTGACAGAGAGAGACAGCCAGTGAGAGAGGGAACACAAGCAGGGGGAGTGGGAGAGGAAGAAGCAGGCTCTTAGCGGAGAAGCCTGATGTGGGGCTCCATCCAAGAACGCTGGGATCACACCCTGAGCCGAAGGCAGATGCTTAATGACTGTGCTACCCAGGCGCCCCTCAAGTATAAATATTCTTGTACTTAAATCCATTTGAGTTTTTGTATGGATATAAGGACATAAATTTCAGTTCATCTGGGTAAATATCAAGGAGTACAATTGCTGGATTGTATGGTAAGAAGATATTTAATTTTGTAAGAAACTGTCAAACTGTTTTTCAAAATGGCGGTACCATTTTACATTCCCACCAGCAATGAATGAGAGCTCCTGTTGCTCCACATCTTTGTCAACCTTTGGTATTGTCAGTGTTTTTGGAGACATATTTATCACTGATCAGAAGACATTGTATCACAAGGAAGTGACTAGAAACTCAAGAGTCCTTACCAAAATTTCTTCTAGAAGTATTAAAAAATTAGTTCCACAAATTAATATAAATGGAAAAGGAGAGATAATAGTCCCTGCATATTATATTTCAAGGGTTGTGCTTATACATTATATTACAAAATTAAGATATTTCTACTATACATATTTCAAGTTGCTTTAAATTTAACACAATCAGTTTATGTATGTTTCAATGCAGACTTGCAGGCTGAATTCAGCCTGCCATTTTATGAATTTAGGAACATCTAAAAGTATTTGCCTAAGGTGGTCTTAAGGATATTTATGTGTTTAATTCTTTGATTTAAAATTTACTAAGTAGCTTACCTAGACTATGCCAGGCATTATGCTAAAACTGGAGACAAATATATGAATAAAACATGCCTTTTGTCCTTAAATAATACATTAGTCAAAGTTGTTTTGGTTAAATGTGACAGAAACACCACTCATATTGCTTAAACATAAATGGGAATTTATTGCTCAAATAACTCGAGTCCAGTAGTACAGCTTACTTTAGGACTTCAGGGTTCTTTTATATACCTTTCTCTGTTTCTGTCTCTTTTTCTCATTGTCTGTTTCCTTCAGAATTTATCATTTCTTTGTGTATTGTCCTAATTTCCCTTTGCCTTGATGCAAATGAATTCCATCAGGATGGTAAAGGTGACAACCTTGTTGCAAAAATTCTGGAAACACATCATTTCTATTTATAATCCCAGAGAAAGAGGGAGCTTTTCTTTCTCTTAGCATGTCCTTAAAAATCTGATTGGACTGGCTTCGGTTTATTCTTATTGCTGTTGCTTTTCGTGGAATATAGATCTACAGTTAGAAGATGAAATCTTTGTTAAAGGGTGCAATGATTATACCTGTCCAGATAATTAAAAGGGCTCACAAGATTCTAAAAGATATATATATATATATATATATATATATATATATATATAAAGCTTTAATCAAGACAAAATATGGTATGTTAGAAGAAAGGAAGCACAAACAAGAATCATGGGCCTGAATATCTGGGTATAACTACCTAAAAAGGACCCTTTTACAGTTGCACGGGAAGTGCTTCATCTCTAAATTATGCACCACCAAGATACATACAAGACATCTTGGTTTACGGAGACATTGTGCAGGGGCGCCTGGGTGGCTCAGTCGTTAAGCTTCTGCCTTCGGCTCAGGGCATGATCCTGGAGTCCTGGGATTGAGCCCCATATCAGGCTTTTCCGCTGGGAGCCTGCTTCTTCCTCACCCACTCCCCCTGACTGTGTTCCCTCTCTTGCTGGCTGTCTCTCTCTCTGTCAAATAAATAAAATCTTAAAAAAAAAAAAAAAAAAGAGACATTGTGCAAAAATTACCAGTGGTGTCTTTTATCCCCCACTGATTAGGTAGCTAAGCCAGACTGTGTAATCAGTTAAAATAGGAATAAGTCATCAATCTATACTTTCCCCCCAAATGTGAAGAAAACTGACTATCACCAGGGAAGTTCTCAATTTTAAACAGCAGATTAAAGATTATTACCTAACTATTATTTTTATATTGCCCAACAGTCAGTACTAGACTTCCAAATGTCCCCAAAAAGAAGCATAGAATTTTCCCAGTTCAACTTAAAGATAACTATCTTACACAAAGTGTGCCTTATAGGGTATGAGGTAGAGACCTTTTCTTATGGTTGGGAAATCTGAACAACATATATGTTATCGAGAAAGACAAAAAAGGGGAAGAGGGAATTGAAGACACAGAATAGAAAAAGCAGTCATTTCATTAAGCAAAGTACATGAAGAAATTGGAGAAAATACGATAAAAAGGAGAGGTGATATGCTTAACTTGAAAAAAAAAATAGAATAGATGACTTTTAGATAGAAAGAAAGGAGATAAGAGCTGATATAGATAAGCAGAAAAAGATGTCTAACCATTTTCTGGGGAGAAAAATGACAAAGAAAATGTCAAACTTGTGAAAAACACCTGTCATTCTGAGTGTGTAACCAGAGAAGTTTAGAATAGAAAAGAGGAGAGAAATACATTTTATCCTTTGTTGTATTCTAGAATGGTTGTCTTTGCTTTGCTTTAGAGGAGGCTGAGTGGTGAGTAGATGGATCTGTCTTTGAAAAAAGGTTCTATCTGATTCAATCTATATTTATAGATTGAGATATAGGTATTTATCCATCATGTTTGAAGATAACAGTGAGAGGCTAAGTGATAGATGGGCCTGAGTTAATACTCCCTCCTCTAACGTGCACAGAGCATAAGGTACCCAGAAGTCCTGGCTTTCCCCAGTGAAAGAACATGGAGTTGATCAGAATACAATGGACTAGCAGAGATGTGGGGTTAGAAAGAAGAGGCAGACCCTGAGACCAGTGGAAATGGCAGGAATCATACAGAGGATAGAGAAGTGACCAAACATGGAGCTGACCTGTCTACTTACTCCAAAGAAGAGACCCCCAAGGACAGAGAGAACCACAGGTGGCTCCTGCAGCCATGAAGCACAAAAATAGCCCTTCAAACAACCAGATGCTATCTTGGGGAAAAGAAAAAGAATATTGCTAATCTGAAAGACTCACAATTTATTTATAAATAAAGTTATGGAAAGGCGTCATTTAATAGGGTACCAGAACTGTTAAACTAAATAGTTAAAATGAAAATAGAAGGAAAACTGTTTGAACCAGGAAAGTATGAAAGAGCATTACTTAGCAAGAATAGGTTACTTACACACTTTGAACAATGGGGTAGGAGAGAAGATCCTGTGTCTTATCTGAATGATTGTCTGAGCTTTATGCTAATGTTATGGTGTTGTCCATTATTTATGAAAACAAGCAAAGTTCTCATTTTTTAAAAAGGTAAGGTTCTTTACAATCCTGTAAACTCCTATGATTACTTTTAAAATATTTTATTGTCATTTTAAGTAAATAGGTAACCAAGTACTATTTCTTTGTAACCTATAATCCTATCTGTAGTGGGTTAAATAGCGACTCCCAAAAGTTCATGCCCACCTGGAACTTCAGAATGTGACTTTGTTTGGAAAAAAGGTGTTTACAAATGTAATTAGTTGGAGGAGTTCAATAGTCATATTGAATTGGTATGGTTCTTAAATACAATTACCTGTGTCCTTAGAAAAGAGGAGAGGACACACAGAGATACATACAGGTCATGTGAAGAATGAGGCAGATATTGGAGTGAATTGTCTGTAAGCTAAGGAAGGCCATGGATTGTGAGGGGCCGTCAGGAGCTAGGAAGAGACAAAAGGACTCCTCTCTAGAAGACTTCAGAAATAGCATGGCCTTGTTGTCACCATGATTTTGGGGATGGCTGAGAAATACCTTAGACTTTTGTTCTGAGAAACTGCTTGTTGCAAAGGACTCCCCACATGTTCTAAGAACTTACTACCTGCACCTTGTCTTCACCCTTCTTCACAGTTCTCATGAAACTTCTGTCCATACCTCCTCATTTTATTTGTCTCTATGAAAGCCCAGACCCTATTCCTCTTTATTGAACTATTTCTCATTAACAAATAGTCTCTCTATTGAAAAAGCCTAAATCAAATTATTTAATTACCCAGTATGTTTTTATTTCTCATAACCTGTCTAAGGAACATTTTGGTATAAAAGCATCAGTGTACAGAATCTGAATTTTAAAAATAATAATAAAAGACAGAGGAGAAAAGAACAGAGGAAGTTGCAAAATGATTTCCTGAACTCAGTGAGAAATTTATTTTTATTTCAAAGTGAAAAAGGCTCTGTACTTATCTCTCCATGAAACAAAATGGTGTTAGAAGAAAAAAAAAAATCACTTGTATACCCAACAGCTTGGCCCAAGTTGCTATGCAGACTGTTGGGAAATTACATGAATGCAACTGGGTGTAATACATAGCAGAGTCAAGAAAATGGGTTTGTAGTATTTTTTACTTTCTTAGAAAACACAAAAGCATAAGTGTATAGTCAGAAAAGCTTCAATGAGTCATTAATAGTAATAATAAATATTTGATTTAAAGGAAAAATTATGCATCTTCTATACATTAAATGTTTTCTGAAGAAAGATAGATATTTTTAAAAATCATCTTTAATCCTTGAATAGTTTCAAGAATATTAAGAGAGGAAAAAGAAGTGGCTTGGTGTAAATAATGATTAAATAATTTTAGGAGAGCCTTAGCGAGTAGGATAAAGTGATAGAAACAATTATGATTTTACAACATATGGGTTAAGCCATTGTTTTTTTGAAATGCATATTTACAAAGAATTGCTTGGGTCCTAGAGAATAACTGTAAATATTATTAAAATGATAAGTTCAAAAGCAGTGTGATATAATTGTCCCTTTAAGCCTTTCATGTCTCATCTTCATGATAAAGAATGATAGGCAACTTTTGATTGAGACCTTTTTTTGGGTCTCACATTTCAGGTTTCAAATATTGTCTCCACTACTTTCTTTAGACAAATAGAGATAAAATCAATTTTCCTGAGCAGATGTATGATTTTTTCCTTATTGACTATATTTAGCATTTTCAAAAAAGTCACACTGGATAGTAGCTCCGCATAATTTCTATTGACTCTGATAGGAACTGCATTGATCAGTTTCACAGTATGTGTCACCTTTCAATGAGATGAAGAAATCTAAGTATTATGGGTAGCAAGAAGATCCTAAGACAATACATATATGAACAGCAATTTTTGCAAGAGTGACAGTAATCTGCCAGTTACTCTATCTGGATGTTTAAAGATAATGATCTTAGGTAAATGCACTGCCTTTAAAACTCTAGCTACCCCAACTGAGTAGTTATAATAATAGGTTACTTATTTATTAGGCAGAAGTCAAACAATCAAGCCAGTTCTGCTTGGCATTCCAAGTAAGTGTTCTGTCAGACCTCTATTCATAGTCCAATATTCCATTCTTCTTCCACTGAGGCACACGTTAGGATGATAAAAGGCTCAAATCAAGTAGGTTGCTTGCTACCTTTGAATGTTAGCAAGTATGAATTTGGATATAGCAAAATAAAAATAAATGAGATTAGACTGGACTCACATCAACAAAACATGCAGTTATACACTGGGCATTTAAAAAGGCTAGTTAGTTGGGTTGTTAATTACCTAAAGTTGAAACTCAAGGTTTCCTAATGTTCTGATATTAGGGAAATGCATGTTCTCTCCTTTGTCATACTCAAGGAGTAGGCAAGCAGCACTTAGAAAACATATTGAAAATGGAGGGAAGACACAAGGTTACCTTTTGTATTGTTGTATCAAGCAAAATACTCAGCACTTAAACCAAGTGAAGTTTCTAAATGCCAATTTGAAAACCATGAAAAGTCTTCAACAAATATATTACAATCAAGGAGAGTAGGCTAAATATTTTTCACATCATTTACCAGTGATTGTTGTAAATGTACTTCCACCTTAATTAATAAAAGATGATTTCAAAATGAATAAATCACAAAGGATTTCCTTCCAGCACTTGGCCTAATGATGAATAAATGAAGACAAGAGAATTCTATTGGAACATAAAGACTTCTTTTTTCTTAAAGGTGAGCTAAAGTAGTTTTAAAAAATATGAAAAGTCTACATTTACTATATTGGACATTAAAGCTAAGTGAAATCTGTAGAAATAAAGTCTCTTCAAAGACCTCTTTATTTGTAGGCACTCTGATGAACTGATCGAAGACAATAATATTTTTCCCTCTGGGTTAAAAAAAATGCTACAAATAAATGCAGTTAATACAACTACAACAAAGGAGTCAGCCAAGTGAAATAGTCAGTGTTATAGAATGGTGAGATAGCAATAATCATAACAAAGGCATTTTAAATCAGGGAAAGGAGGGAAAATGCAATTTACTGTTGTATTAATGGGGGGGAGTTTTATATACTTATGAAGGAAAATGTCTCGGCATATTTTAGGCATCTATGTATATTTCCATGTTGAGACTAACTATTCAGTTAAAGGGGATGTTTTAGGAAAGAGAGAAGTCCTTGCCACCTTATTAGTGTTCAGTATAATGATTAACTGAAGGTGAAAGAGCATTATACTTGGGATACTGAGGTCAACCTTCAAAGTCTGTCCATTCAGATCTTGGTGCTTTTGTGCATTCACATCCCAAAGCTTTAGATTCTTTTGTAGGGAAAAAAGAAGGCATTTAAATAGATAATCTCCAAGGCAGCTACCAGTGTTAATTTTTGCTTTTAAATAAAATCCTTTGGCATGACATCATATAAAAGAGAGACAAAGAAAGCTCTACCATAAGAAACCCACACAACTTTATATAGCATCATTTAGTTATAGGAGTATTTGCATTTCAACAATTACAGGAAGATTGTCAAAATAAATTAAAGCAAAACAAAACGTGTCGACTTCTTTAAACATAGAAAGAGGAAAACAGAGGCGCTAGCATGACAGAGTGTTTTCATTCTATTTAGCTGAGACAGAGTTTCGAATAAAAATAAGGAAATGATGACTTCAGTTGACTTGAGAAGAACTGCTGATAAAAACTATCATCCAATATATGATGAAATGTCACAGCAAAATACACAAAGAGTATCAAAGTCAGACAAACTCAAACTCAATACCACAGTTAAACTTCCTAATTCATTTTTCAGAGAATAAAAAAACATTATAAATCGGAATACTGTAAACATTTTTTACTAGACATGGATGGAAAAGCCTTTTAAAGGTTAATTAGCTACTTCATCTTTCCCTAATTCAATGACAACAGTTCCTCAAAAAAAAAAAAAAAAAAAAAAAAAAAAGATTTCAGGTATTCAATTTCAAGTCTTCACTTTGTGGTTCATTGTACTTAGTAATATACTTGAAAAAATTTGTAAATTTGGTAAAACTTCTCAGCTGGCCAGCTGCATGTGTGTAATTTGATTCATTCTACCCACATGTGAAAATCCAAATTTTCATATAAATCTTCCATACATGATATACTACAAGGATTGCTTTTGAGACAAAAGTGCAAATTAAAAAAAAAAATTGTACTCTGTTTAATCTGTCTCTTTCCCAATCTGAAACATAATCTTTATATGTCTATTGTATTACTGACCTAAATTGTTGAAAACTGATAAATATTAAGAGGGGGTAGGCACTTTTCAGTAGTTCCATCTTTTCAACAATATCTGTGTCATAATAAACCTGTTGAAATCTTTCCCAACCAGAAATTGAATCAATCTACATAATAAGATGAATACAGATTCAAGCTTGGAAAGGTCTATAATTTTTGGTATGTGCAACAAATTCACAATTTGTAACTGTAAAGAAAATAACATTTTCAGCTTCTAATTTATTCCACCTATATAATTAATGAAAACACATCTTCCAATAGAAGTTTTTGTTGAATTTTAGAATATAATTCATTTCTAGTCACATGTTAAATTTCAAACAAATATGCATTATAGAGCTACTCAAGTAAGTAGAATAGGTAATAGCAGGTAAAATTAATAGAAATCTGGGAGGATCCAGTGTTAGCATTTTGGCATCTTGACACAATTTTATTGAGGCAAAAATTTAGACCAATACTGAATCTTATTGTATATATTTCTGATCTGCAACCAAGTTTTATTGTAGTCTAGCAATGTAGATGGTTTTCTTGAATAGGATGAGTCAATCTTTAACACTGGACTATCATTTTGGGAAGCTTTTATGCAGTTTCAATCTGATTTTTTGCCTTCTCTCAAAAAATATTCTTTAACATTCTAAGTTACAGACACACTGGGAGATCATAGGGAAGAATTTATAAAAGCACTTGGAAGAGACACGAGGTTTATTAGATTTGATTTCTTTTGGAGAACTGAAATTTCTGAACTAAACATTCTGAAATAGTATAAACTAAAAAAAAATGGGTTATAGAATTCTTGGGGGCTTTTAGCAGAAATACAACCATATACTTAAGAAACAGTAACAATTTTCTTCTATTTTCTATTATTTATTTTCCAATTTTCTGTTGTCTTATCTTTCCTTAAAATACTTGTTTTTGCACCCAACTATTTCCATTACAAGTGTGTGTGTGTGTGTATATATATACATCTATATATATATAGATACATCTATGTGTGTATATATATACATACATATATATATGTGTGTATATATATACATACATATATATGTATGTATATATATACACACATACAGTTTCCCCTACAAATTAACTCACATGACCATTTCCTTGATTTCCTGCTTACTTGGTCATCTTCCTATTTTGCCTTGGTGGGAAATATTGTAACTTTTATTTTTTTAAGAAAAAAAAGCAAAAGATACAGAAAGTAAATAGCAAAGTTTCAGTTGAGGGAAAATGTGGTATCTTCCATAGCACAATATACTCCACCAGAATGTAAGGTCTATGATGGACAGGAGTTTGATTTTTACAGCAATTTATGCTCATTGTACCATTTATATTGAAGGCGTTCAAAAGATGTCTTCACAATAAATTAATTGATATGTTGACAATTTTCCTCATTTCCTGAGACCTCTAGATTATTTAGAAGTATTTAAGGGAAACATTGAGTCTACTTACCCAAATATTTAGGGAATTTGGGGCCAAATGTCAAAGGAGAATTCTTTTTATTTTTCAATTCATAAAATAATTGGTAGATTCACTTTATAAATCAATGAACAAGCATTATCATAAGTCTTAAGTGACAGACATCAGTTAGAAGGTTTTTTTCTCCAATGCTATCTTATTTTTTATTCATGAGAATAACAGATTTAATTAACTCTTTGCTAGGAATCTTTTTCTTCTTGAATTGCTTCATGAGCCTGAGAAATACTACAGACCCTTCTCCTCATTTCACACCCCCTTAAAATAATGGGTAGATAAAATATGTTCATCTGTGGTCAAGTTCTGTAAACAGCAACTCTTCAGTGCTTTGTTATGTTTAAAATGACTCACTCCCCTTATTTATACCTAAGAATTGATTGTTGTGAAATTTAATAACAATGTTTCCTTTATTATTTGGATATAAAGAAGTAAGCCTTCTCTATTCTCTTAATGAATTATTACAAAATAGCAAGCTTGTAAAAATTTTCATGACGCAGTCAAAGTACACAGAAAATTTATGTTCTCTCCCCTTATAATTTGTATATATTTTCTCTTGATAATTGAATAGTCTAGACCATATTTCCCTCATAAGAGTTAGCAAGTTCCATATGTTCAGAGCTAAATAAAATATTGCCACATGGTAAATGACAAAAGGTCCCTCAGGCCTGCTTTAACAGGATTTGCCAAACATCCCTCGGCATATCTAGTGCTAATGCCAGTACTACCCAGGGTAATATGTTTTGCCCTAGGTTTCCCAATTGTGCTTTTTTTTTTTTTATCTGATGAAAAGTATTGCAAATTTCTAATCTTGGATTATGGTTCTTCTCCAAAGAGACCCAGTTAATTGGATAATAAAAAACAGTTAGACCTAGGAACTTAAGATAATGATCTCTAATGGTAGGAAGATCTCATGATGTTAGGAAATAACATATTTAAACATTTCCTGATCACTGATTAGTATGGCCATTAACAAACACTGCTTTGTGTGTAATAATGTGGCATATAGTCTCTCCTAGAGCCAGTAACATTCCCCTTTGTTGACATCTGGTGTTTTAAAAATTACATCCTATTTTGATGTCCTATCAATTGTATCTGGAATAAAGCACAAGACTCTACTAGCACATTGTTTTATATAAGACTATAAAAATAGCTGAAAGTGTTATATTGAGAGATATATGTAATTTAGTTTGGTATATAAAAAAAAAAAAAGCAAGAGGTTTGTGGATATCACAAACTGATTCTATAGTTTATGTGAAGAGGAAATAGAACCAGAATAGTAAAAACAATACTGAAAGAGAACAAAGTTGAAGGACTGACGTTACTCAACTTCCAGACTTAATATAAAGTTATAGTAATAAAGAGAGTTTAGTAATTGCACACACAAAGAACAGCAAATAGACCAATGGAACAAAATAGAGGGCCCAGAAATAGACTCTTATAAATATAGTCAGCTGATCTTTGACGAAGGAGCAAAGGCAATAATGGAGCAAAGATAGTCTCCTCAACAAATGGTGCTAGACAAAGTGAACATAACATGCAACAGAGCCTAGAGACACAGACTTTATAAACTTCACAAAAATTAGCTCAAAAATGGATCACAAATCTAAACGCAAAATTGTGAAAACAACATAGAACGAAACCTAGATGACCTTGGATAGGGTGATGAATTTTTAGATACAACACCAAAGGCATGATCTATGAAAGAAGTAATTGGTAAGCTGGACTTCATTAAAATTAAATTAAATTTAATTAAAATTAAAAATTTCTGCTCTGCAACAGATACTTGAGAGAATGAGAAGACAAGCCACAGACTGGAAGGAAATATTTGCAAAAGACACTTCTGATAAAGACTATTCTCCAAAATATACAAAGAACTCTTAATATTCATCAATAAGAACACAACACAATTTGAAAGATGAGCCAAAGACCTTTTAACAGGCATCTCACCAAAAAAGGTATATAGATAACAAGTAAGCATGGAAAAAGTGCTCCACACCGTATATCATTAGGAAAACATAAACAACAAGAGACCATTATGCACCTATAAGAACATCCATAATTAGGAACACTGATGAGAATGGTGCAACAGAAACTCCCATTCATCATTGCTGGGATTCAAAATGGCACAGCCACTTTGGAAGAGAGTTTGGCAATTTCTAACAAAAATAATGACACTCTTATGATATAAACTCCAGCAATTGTGTTCTTTGATATTTATCCAAGAGATCTAAAAAGTCATGTCCACACAAAAACCTGCACATGTTTATAGCAGGTTTATTCATAATACCAAAACATGGAAGCAGTGAATAAGTCCTTCAATAGGTGAGTAGATAAATGGACTATGGTATATCCAGACAATAGAATATCAGCATTAAAAATAATAAGCTATCAAGTCATGAGAAGACATGGGAGAAGCTTTAATGCATATTACTAAATGAAAGCAATCGATCTGAAAACATTACATACTGTGTGATTCCAAATATGACCTTCTGTAAAAGGCAAAACTATGGAGACAGTAACAAGATTAGTGGTTGCCTGGGGTTGGGGTGGGGAGGGATAAATTGATGGAACATAGAGGATTTTTAAGCACTAAAAATGTATGCTTACAAAATGATGGATATATGTCATTATACGTTTTTGTAAACCCACAGAGTGTACAACAGCAAAAGTGAACTGTAGTGAATGCAAACTATGGACTTTGGGTGATTATAATGTGTCAGTGTAAGTTCATCAGTTGTAGTAAATGTCCTACTCTGATGAAGGGTGTTGATAATGGGGGAGGCTATGTGTTTATGGAGGTAGGGGACATATGGAATCTCTATACCTCCTTTCATTTTGCTATGAACTTAAAACTGTTCTAAAAAATAAAGTCCTTTATTAAAGAAGTCAAAAGCTTAGCTCAAAAGAAATTGCATTTGAAAAAAAAGCAATATGCAGGAAAAATATTAAAAAGTGAGCTATTCTACAGGACCCATTCAGGGTGAGAGTAGTATTGGATACAAGGCAAAATCAATTATGGCCAATAACATGTCCACTAGCAATGTGGTTTATAATTTCTCCATAGAGCTATCTTAAATATGTCTTGAATTGGGCAATTATTCTGGGCATCCTAATTCAGGAAATCTTTTAAAAATCTATTTGGTTCCTTAAAGAGTAAAGGAGAGAAAGCTGTAGGAACAGGTTAGATTTTTTTTATTGCTACTCAAAAATGCATAACATGGCAAATCATAACAATGGTCTGGGTGCAGACCCAGATTAACTAAGTAGAAGGGACCATCAAATGATGATAGCTGCCATTTTTCAGCCTACGAGCATGTCATGTTTATTTCATAGATGAAATCTACGCTTTCTTAGGAAACACAACCTGAAATTGCCTTCCCTAACTTTAACGTCAAACTTCTCTCTATGATGATTTCTGACCAACCAGTTTACCTGGAGGAAAAATAAAACAAAATGAAACAAAACAAGACCTATTTCCACATATCATCTATGACTAAGCCTTTTAAACCTGATTTTGCTTTTTTTCAATGAAACAGTCTACATTACTGACCTTTGTATATGAATAAACTTTGGATGCACTGTTTTAAATTTTGAAAATATTGATTTCTGAGTTATTCTATGAGCAGTTATCAGGATATACTATATATATTCTAGTATATTTAATATATTTTGAATATATTCATATATATATGTATTTTTAAGTGAACCACAAGGAGAGAAAAATGCATATATTTTGGAGTTGGAGATTCTCAGGAATGTGATCAGAAAATATCTTGATAGGTAATTACTGTGTATAGAGATGGGCAATTCTCCCTGCTATGACTCATATAATGACTTCTACCATCTCATGAAGTTGGACTATCTGTGCCTACCAGGTAGATAGCATATCTGAACAGAAATCAGAGCACATGTCCAATAACATACTGAGACAATTATAAAATTAAAACCAGGCTGCACTTTATTTTTAAGATAATCACTGAAGCTTGTAATTACCCATATGTATTTCCAATTTAATGAAAAGAGTTCATATAAATTAAAAATAGGTTTATAGACAGTATGAGTTAGTGGAAAGAGACTGTCTATAACAAGTAGATCTAACGTTAAATTCTGGTGTAATTTTAATTTGCTGTATAACCTTGGGAAAATAACATTTCTTTGACCTCAGTTTTTTTATAGATAAAAGAGAAAGTAAAAATTAGCCAAATGATTTATGTTAATCATAAGAGGAAGACAATGTATTTAAATGTATCATCTTAGGACAACCATGGTCAGTATATAATCATTTTCATTGTTATACCTCTAAAATAATATTCTGAATATGTACTTTTTAAAGTACTTAAAATATTATTTTTGTAGTATCTTATTCAAGTTAAGAATTCTATATAAAAATACTGATGTGTAATTATTTAGGCAATGATCATTCTAGGTTTTTTTTTAATTTTTATTTTGACTATTACCTACACACATTGGCATAAGGTTGATTTCTGATAGTATTCCATTACCTGCTTATTGTATTATCACCAATGTCTTCCATGGTACCTAACTAATTTTTTCAACGTATTTATCCAAATTGCTAATGCTGACATATCTAATGAAGATCATATGCTATTGCAATTTCAATGACAAACATTGAAAAAGAAAGAAAGAAATTGAAAATAAATAACTTCTATGCTCAGCATCGCCTTTTCCTTTATATATGATTTTGTCAAAGTTAACACTATTGTTCCATCTTTGAGGCACTTTTAAATAGCTGAGGATTAAGTGTCACGGCTGGTTATGGCTTGATATGATAAGACTTTTATTCCAAAGACCATCTCAGTAATGATACATATTTATTCAAGTTTGTGTGTATATATCAGCAATTTTCCATCTTCAACCTATTCTTTATCAGAAGAAGCTTCTTTGTTTTTGAAGCATATAATGTTAAACAGAATTTACCAGCATTAAATTTCAACTGGAAATCTATTTAATATGTTATGCAAAATGCCTTTTATTTGTGACACACTTAAATTCACTAAAATAGAGGACTCAATGTGTTTTTCTACCTGAAGGGGAGAAAGGTTAGGTGACACAATGAATTAACTTTAAGGCTGTCTCTTTTCATCTCTAAAGATCTGAAGGTCACATTTACTTATATTGACTTACAAATGGGAAGTAGAGTGGTGCCAGAAATCACACATATACCACATAAATTACCAATCATGGAGATCTACACTCGGAAGTGTCCCAAAACAACAACAAGGAAAAAATGTCACAGATTTAAAAAAAAGAAGAAGAAGAAGAAGAAGAAGATATACTGTCTTTACAAGGAGTTTTTTTAGGAGGCATGATGAGCTCTAACTGTATTTCTTAATGCCCTCCATAATGTTATATAGTGATAAGGCTTGGTAATCCTTTTTCCATTTATTCTTTTCTTTTTAATTTATTGAGAAAACTATGAAACAGGAAAACCCAAGTAAGCTAGTCAAGGTCAAGGTCTCAGAGTAAATTAGAGCAAGACTCAGAGGGAGCCATTATGTGCACTGAATCTCTTTGTCAAAGTTAGTGGAATCACTGCAATACACTGAAAATATCTGTTTTGTTGATTTCTCTACCACTTCATGTCACTCTCTGAGTGAAAATGTAAACTTTTAATGTTTTAATGCTTACTTTTAATTAAGTTTTAATGTTTATTATTTCCTTATTGTGATTTATTTAAATTAGTGGCATATTTTTAAATCCAATTATATAGTAAAAAGTTAGTAGAATATATAACCATGAGAATTATCAAAACAAGCAAAGTAAGGGATATCTTAAGTAGTTTCAAGTACATAGCTTTAGGATATATCAAGTACCATAAGTCTGGGGATTATTTTGTTTTCCTTTGAACCCTGAAAAACATATCTCCTACATTCCTATTTTCTGTTCTTTATGGCTCAGAGTATCGTAAGGTGGATCTTGTCAAGGTACCTGGCTTAGACATGATCTCTTTATAGAGCTGTCTCAAGTGTATGGAGGATTGGGAATATTCTCTTCTATACGTGGAATTTTGAGACCGGCGTAGGAAGTTGAGTGTGAACTAGAGAAGGTGATGGTGAATCTTCAAATAGGTGCTCATGTCACCAGAAATTCACATCTCA
Source organism: Ailuropoda melanoleuca (assembly GCF_002007445.2). Classification (NCBI taxonomy): domain Eukaryota; kingdom Metazoa; phylum Chordata; class Mammalia; order Carnivora; family Ursidae; genus Ailuropoda; species Ailuropoda melanoleuca. Next base: position 33,576,272 of record NC_048218.1, read on the forward strand.
TCTCATCCCTGTCCCAACCCATACAACTCCCACCATGAGATAAACAGAGAACTCTAACCCTTCCGCACATTTTTCTAAGGGGATATTTGCTTTGCAATGCCCTTATTCTTCTCTTTAATATGATATCTTTTGTTCAAACAAGTAGATGGGACAATAAAGCTTATCCTGTATCCATTTACTCTCAAACTTTACTTGTATTTCTGTTCTTTAGTCACCTCACTTCAAATGGGAAATAGTTCGAAGAAAGTAAGGCCATCATTTTACAATGGTGTTCATTTTATTTAAAGAAAAATTTGTGTTAACTCATCTAAAAATTACTGTACAACAATGGTAATTACAAAAATATTCACAAGAAGAGGATATTGTATTTGAAAAGATATATTCAGTATTCACATATCCACAATAATAATAGGATATTATATTTATAAATGGGAAATACAATTTTTCATAGTACAAAATAACCTGAATAAAGCTATTCCCTATATTCTGAATATGATTGAATGTCTAAGTGATTGATTTTTTTTCACTATAAAAGGTATAGCTACATGTTAAAATGAGGTGAGAAGGACGTAGGTAATGATGATGAATATGATGATAAATAAAGAGACAGACACATATATAGATAGATTATATCTATATATATCTATATCTATATATAGATATATATAGATATAGAAATTCTTGATGACAATTTTAACACTTTTATATTTTCCACACCTTGACTTGTCCTATTAATAGAGGGTTTCTCTCCAGTCTACATTTTTAAGTGTCAATCTCATTAAAAGTTTTTACTTCATACCTACTTTCTCTTACTATTTTCTCTGTCACATTTATTAGCTATGAGACCCACAGATAATTCTCTTTAATTTTTCTAAAGACCCACAGTTAATTCTCTAAATGATACATCCAAGCTTTAGTTATTCACTCTTCTACCACTGATAATTTTCTCAAATTTAACACATTGCCCAATCCCAAATCTTCAGAGCATGCTTTTGCTGCCAATCTGTTTCTGAATGTTATTATTGGTTTGTTTTTACTCTTCTTCCCTTCATATATATTCAGAAATATAGCTTAAATAATATATAAAAATGCAAATGGTATAGTTCTTAGTGTATTCTGCCCTGAAATAAGGTTATATTGAAACCCATATCTTAAAAATTTAAATCCTGTTACAATAATTTCCCCCAACCCAAATCCTAACAATATATTTATACCTATAAAGCTCAAAGACATGCAAACATTCACATGAAACAAGATGCATTTATTTCTGGTGTGACTATAACAAATTCTTTTAAGACTAGAGCCAGATATATTGTACTGTGATTCTTCCACTTACAGAATTGAGAGGATATAAAACCTCTAAATTTCTAAAATCTTTTTCATCCAAATTACATTCAGTGTTTATTTGAACTGTGTTGCTATCCACCAAAGTGATTTGTTTTCATTGAAATGAAAATAAGAAACTTACTCAACACAGGGAAATACATTTGATTTTTTCCTTAGGTTCATAGTCAACATTGTAATTGCTCTTCAGTTCCTTTTTTTCAGTTTTCCTAGTGTTACTAGGAAATAAAAAGACGAGATTTTTGACTCTTCATTTGTGATCTTTTGTTCATTTGTGCTATGGGCTAACACAGTCATGCTATTCTGCTATTATAACTTTGAGACTTTGCATTTCAGATTTATTTAGTGTATTTTTTACACTGTTCACAAATATTGGTCCCATGAGATTCAATGAAATATACATAATTCCTAATTTCTAACAAGTTCTTTCACTTTTAAGTACATTTATACCATAAAACTACTTTGCCTACACTTTATATTCTTGCATGTGATGATATAGAAAAAAGTAAAATTGATTGCAAACTTTTCAGACAATTTCAGACTATCTACCATTTTTAAAGTAGGTAAATTAATTTGTTTGCCAGTTTGCTTCCTTTTTTCTTAGAAAAATTTTAGTTTTTTGGTCAAATATATTTATATTTCCATTCTATTGAACTATTTATTCCCTGGAGCTGTCTTTAGGAGTAAATTGTTCTTTTTTTTTTCCTCCCTTGCCAAATTAGGAATTAGAAATATCCCTTTTAAAAGTTTTTTGCTGAATCTTCTAAAAATCTTTGATTATGTCTTAAAAGGGCTATTACTAGCCTTATAAGGACTCCATTTTTTTAGCTTTTATTTCTTTGAAATACTCATAATTGGGTGTATATAATTAAGTCTTTCATTAAAATTGTCTTAATTGCTTTTGTTTCAATAAAAATGACAAACGAATACCTTGAGTCTATTTAATGCCTTAATTATTCCCCATGAGTTAGATTACACAGTAAGGACCAGATTCATATAATATTTTATGCACCATTTCCTTCCGGACTTTAAACATTTCCTCAAGCTAAAGATTTCTGGATGAAATACAAATAATTCTGATTTATAACAATCCCTAGAGAGAATTTACTTTTCCCTTATTAAACACTTCACTATGTGCTATGCATAACTTCAGAGGAACAATTCATTGATAATGAAATCGGCAGTGGCCTAACTAACAAACTACTGTGAATTTTTTTCTTCTAAATTGTAGAATGCTGTAGACAATGACAAGGTAGGCTTAGACACAAACATCAACAGGCATGTCATTTAATACAACTGCCACAATTAAAGAAATTAAAAGAGCATGTGAGGATGTCTTAACAGAGCTACATTGTCATCCTGCAGGTTAGATTTCATAAGCATTGCCTCAGGAATGAAAGACAGTACCCTTTATTCTTAAATTCCATTTGTACTGAACTATCAACTAATACCACCTGCTTCATTTTCTTTTCTCTTGTGTTTTTCACATCCTCCTCATCAAAAATTACTCGTTTTCTATTTTACTTTAACTGAACTTTGCTAGAAGACTAGATAAATAATTAAATAAAATAAGTAGAGTTTCTAAATTACCTCTTTTAGCGAGCTTGTTTCCATTTTAAGAGGACTTTTCAATGTTTTATGTCAAAATAGGGACTGTTTTTGAGAATTTCTTGTAGTCTGTTAGAACTAGAAATCTATTTAATAGAGTGGAATTATTAAAGTAGTTATCAAATGACAAAACAAGAATTTCCACAAGTGTGCCCCTTCCATTCTTCACCCATCACATTTTATTTTCTTTAATTCCTATCACTACCTAAAAATCATTATTTATGCCAACTCCACCGGAATGTAAGCTTACTTACCACAGAGATTTTTGGTGTTGTTCCCTTTTGGAGCCCCAACAGCTACAACAGTACCTGACATGGTAGAAATTTACTATTTTTATATATTAAATAAATGCTTCCTTGGCACAAGAGGACCACAGGCTCACACATTTTGGTGCCTCAAAAGAATGTTATTTTCATATAGTTCATACAAATGTGTTTCTTCTAGTTTTACATTTCTAAATTTTACTTTATATGTTTATAAATTTGTGTTAGTATATTTACCATCTAAGTACTTCTCTTCCCCTAAATACATTCAAATGCTAACTTTCTAAGTCAAATATCACTCCATAAATTTGTATTTGCAGTGTGATTTAATGAACCAGCCAAAGATACTCATTTCTCCTCTTTCTCTAGGTTTAAAGAAACCTTCATTTTTCTTCTGAGCAAAATATTGGGGTATGAAATTCTGGTGACAAATGCAGGAGTTTTAGAGCCAGAAAAACCTGTGTTTGAGTTTGAGCTTTATTGGGAAGTCTGTTTACCTCCCTGTTTACCTCCCTAAGCCTAAGTTACATCTTCTATAAGTTGGGAAATAATAATCGTTTTCAAGTCACACCACAGATCAAGAGAATGAAAAAATTTGCAATTGCTTTATAAACACTAGAGACATGCTTGTGGCTTTTTTTTTTCTATTACACCAACTAATAAAACTTTTCTTTGAAATATTATTATTTAAGAAATCTTCAATACTTGCATCCAATTCAACTATATTTGTAATTGGAATAGTTGGAATATTAAATTTAGCACAGTTAAGGACTCTAATTCTGTACAAACATTTCTACTAATGACTTCAATATCATTTTATATAATTTTGCCAAGTGCTGTTGGGGAATATCAAAGAAGCTATGAACTTTTCTTGAAAAAAGTTTAAAATCTACTCTGAGAAAAAAGTGAAAATGAAATAAAAATGGGTTAGATAATGCAGGAAGTTTGAGAATAATCATTTATCTATCCAGCATGTTCTCAACCAAAGAAATAATTTTAAAAATCCTAACAATAAAGAGATTTTAAATACAAAATATCAAAGCTGGAACCTAAGAGTTGGTATATCCAAATTTCATAAATTTTGAAGAATTTCAGATTGTCGTTGTACATATAATAAATGATTAACAAAAGTTCATAAAGTCAACTTGAAACCTATCCTCCTGAGTATGAGGCAAAAACTATTAAAGCAAAGAGAGGAGTTATTGGCTCAAACACACACCACCTGTTTTAGAAGATTGAAGGATGATGATGACAGTATGTCGTAAAAAGTTGAACATTCCACATGGCTTTTCTTTAGTGTGATAATAAAGAGAACTGTGCACGCCGTTTCACCGTCACAAACAGCTATACCAGGCTACCCGCTTTTGGTGATTTAGGAAAGTCTATAAAGCTCTTCTCTTTCAAGAGGTGAGGGAGAACTGTTTGACCACTGTAGTAGTAAACACAAGATAAGAACAGTTACTTATGGACTGCATTGTGTTCCCTGAAAATCCGTAGATTGAGGCCCTAACCCTGACCATGACTGGATTTGGCAACAGCATCTAAGAGGAGGTAATTAAGGTTAAATGGTAAGACACTAATCTAAAGTATTAGTGTCCTTTTAAGAAGAGGAAGAGATACCAGGAGTGTGTGTGTGTGTGTGTGTGTGTGTGTGTGTATGTGTGTGTGTGTGTGTGTGTGTGAAGAAGAAAGGCCATATGAGGACATAACTAGAAGGCAGCTATCTTCAAGTTCAGGAGAGAGGACTCAGGAGAAACCAAACCTACCGACACTTTGTTCTTGGACTTTTAGCCTCCAGGATAGTAAGAAAATAAATTTGTGTCAGTTAAGCAAGCCAGCCTATGGGGTTTTGTTATAGCAGCCCTAGCAGATAACACATCACCCACAGCATCATGTAAGTAGTAATGGCAGTTGAAGAGCTGACATTTACCATGAAAGCATATAAAAGAGACAGCAAGACCAAGAACAAGGGGATAGAATAGTTGTGTCAAGACACTTGAGGATATCAGGGTGCCTGGGTAGCTCAGTCAGTTAAGCATCTTGCTCTTGGTTTTGGCTCAGGTCATGGTCTCAGGGTCCTGAGACTGAGCCCCATGTTGGGCTCAGAGCTCAACAGGGAGTCTGCTTGAGGATTCTCTCCCTCTTCCTTTGTCCCTCCCCCACATTCTCTCTCTCTCTCTCTCTCTTTCTCTCTCTCTCTCTCTCTAAAATAAATAAATAAATAAATAAATAAATAAATAAATAAATCTTTAAAAAAAATAATGGTACTTGAGGATATTGTCAGCAAGACTGGTTAGGAGGTAATTTGTGGCCAGACTCCGCCAAACCCCACCGAGTTCAAAGCAAATGTGTGCTGCAACAGAAGGCAACATGATAAAGAAAAGCATATTTGGCATAAAGTTTTTATAGTGTTTTCACCCAAACCAAAGATAAAGGTGCTAAGATTTGAAATTCTCCTTTTTAGGATGTTCAAGTTCAAGGATGTACAACTTTTTCCTTTTTCCATATTTTGGTTAAATTTCTGAATAGTTAACAATCTCTAGAAAAAAGACTGCAAAAGAATTATAGGGGAAAGTGAAGGGGGAAATCCTAATGTGGGTGAGAGAAATACACTCAAACCTGTATAAAATTATCCTTGTTCAATAACAAATAACTAGAAAAAAATGGTAAATCTATGAAAAAAAGAGTAGAATTCCATAACATAAAGAAAATAAACACATATAACTCAAGAAATGGTTTGAAAATATCTTTAGAGGAGTAAGAAATAATTTTAAACCACAATAATTGTGTACCCTAAAGTAAAATGAAAATTCTGAATTGTGCATTAGAGAGGAGATAATACAATAACAGAATGAGAAAAAAAATTGGCTTACTATGTGAAAAACAATTTAAAGATGTTATGAAAATAAGCAATGATAGCTTTTATGAAATATATCAGAAACATTATAAAAGTAAAATTTGGACAATAGGTAATCATATCAGCATTGCAGTTCATCTGCCTGTAAAGTGCTCTCAAAATTATAATGATCAAGGATATGATGATTATGGAAAACAGAAAATAGAATAAATGATGTTGTCTATCCAATCATTCAAGTCAGATACTTACTGACATTTGTAGACTTGTAGAATATATAATCCAGGTACTCTATTTGGCACTGGGGACTATTGTGAGCATTAACAGACCTAATCTTGCCTGATAATACATCATGTAACTTAAAGTCCAGGGTGAAGAAAAATAATAATCAGAAAGACTCATGTACATGAGGCACCTGGGTGGCTCAGTAACTTAAGCATCTGACTCTTGGTTTGGGCTCAGGCCACCATCTCAGGGTCATGAGATTGCCTCTGGCTCTGCACTCAGGCTCTAGTGCTCAGCGTGGAATTGGCTTGTCCCCCTCCCTCTAATTCCTCCCCCCACTCTCTAGTACACATACTCTTTCTCTCAAATAAATAAATAAAATCTTAAAAAATACACACATACACACAGAGAGACATACATATACATATACACAAGCATTTACACACAGAGACACAGACCCACATTGAAATGAAGCAGACATCTGGAAAGGTTTCACTGAGGATATGACAGTCTGAGGGATTTCCATCTGAGAAGTAAGCAGGAAATAAACAGGAGAAATGAGAATGATCAATTTTTTTCTGTAAGAGAGAATTGTTCAGTAAGATCAAGTCCCCATGCCCAGCAATTACTATTCCTCATTGTCCATGTGAGAAGTCTGGTGGGTCTGATTCAGAAAAAGAAGGTAACGGCTGAATTTAGGTTCAGAGCCAAGTCATTGCTGGCTACCATAGAGTTTGGTCCCTGCCTCTTTCAATAGAAAGCCAGTGAAATATTTTAAACAGAAGAAAGAGAAGGAAAGAGAAGGAGTGGGATGTGGGAGCAGGGAGATGATATGGTTAGATTTGAAATTTTAAAATATATTTTTGGCTGAAAGTTGAGAAATTGATTGAGATAGGATACAAAGAATGAGTGGACTAATCATGTATGTATTGCAGGAGTCTATTTAAGTCGTATCTCATACAACCTGGTTAGCAGCAGTAGAGAAAAATGGATAGATGGCGGGGCGGGGGGTGGCACAGACATGGAAGAAGTAAAATCCATAGACCTTGGTGATGAGCTGCCTAAGAGGTGATGTAATAGGGGATGTCAACCTCTAGGACCTGGGGTATAGGTCCACTGAATTTGATGCAGTGGTGTCAATACTTTGCTTATATACTTGGATAACTTTATCCTGATATATGTTTATTCCCAGCAACCAGCACCCTCATCTCCTTGCCAAAATGTTGCCCTCAGGCTCATGGAAGATTCCTTAAAATCAACTTAGTTCTCATGACTCTCAGACACAGCTTCATATGACTCCTAAGACATGAGGCTAACTAGAACATACACTACATCAACTCAGGGAAGATAACAGCTCTCCCTCTAGCTTTTAAAACTTTTTAATCATATTGTTCCTTCAGGGTTATGTGATGAGCTCTCCTTTTGGGGGAAGGGGATGCACTTGCATTTCATTAAATACATATTTTATAACAAACAATACTGACAACCAGATATTGTGTGCTTAGATTCATTGTTGGAATAATTCAGAGAGTGTAACAACCTCCATGAGACCCTCATTTACCTTACTCCACCCAATATTATATATTCCTTAACTTAATGATGTAACAAGTTGCCAGTCAATGGCCAAATTGTCAGGTGTTTCTAAGACAGAAGGAAGGAGTGCAATGCTACTCTTAAATTTTTCTTTCCTTCCATTCAATCAGATGATTGGTTCCCTATTTATAATTTCCTCATGCATATTTATGATTTCTATAATAGCAAATTTTACAGTATTTGATGCATGGAAACAGGTATGGTAAAACATTAATAATTATCAAGAGCTGAACCTCCAATGAGGCTTTGGACTTCCCTTCTTTTTTCTTTTTTTTAAAGATTTTTTTTTAATTTATTTGAGAGAGAAAGACAGCCAGTGAGAAAGGGAACACAAGCAGGGGGAGTAGGAGAGGAAGAAGCAGGCTCCCAGTGGAGGAGCCTGATGCGGGGCTTGATCCCATAATGCCAGGATCACGCCCTGAGCCGAAGGCAGATGCTTAACGACTGAGCCACCCAGTTGTCCCTGGACTCCCCTTCTTAAAAAGCATGTTACTTGTGGCCATAATCCCTTAGCAGTTTTCTGAAATGACTGTAATTCTTGGAACACCCACCCCCCAACACACACACACACACACACACACACACACACACACACACACACATCCATTTCCTATTGTACTGTCTCACCCAGGACATAGGTCAGCTGTAATACACTTAGAAGGCTTTCCTCATATGTCCATTCCCACTACCAGTGCATACAAAAAAATAAGAGAAAAATATTGGGAGTTAAAAAGATAAAGGGTTATACTAACATAATATAATAAAAAAAATTAAAAAAAAAAAGATAAAGGGTTTTGTAATCACACATTCCTATCCCTTCATTTCTACCTCTAGATCCCAGAAATCTTTCCAAGGAGAATCCCTTCAGATTCAGAAAGCATAGAAATTCAGCTCTTCATGTCATGCCCATCATTTTTTCTTATTTGGTACCATTTGCCATGTATTTTTATGACAACCTATCTAAAAACATGTAAGTTACATGTGAACCCACTATTCATACCTCTGGACACAGAGAAAAAGCTCCTGACATCTTTTTCCCATCATTAACATATGTTGCTTTAACCATTTCATTTGGCTGCTAAAGTCCATTGATTTCAAGAATGTCAGAGAATTGTTTTTATTAATTAACTGATTATATTTAGAGCAGTTTTAGGCTTCAGATTATTGAACAGATAGTAGACTGTTCTCACTTCTTTCTTCTCCTATTATTAACATCTTGTGTTACTGTGATATATTTGTTACAATTGATGAGCTGATACACATACATTATTATTAACTAAAGTCCATAGTTTACATTAGGGTGTACTTTTCCTGTTGTACGATTCTACAGTTTTGATGATTGCATGATGTCTATAGTTGTTAATATTACAGTATCATATATAATAGTTTCACTGCCCTAAAAATCCCTTGTGCTTACTTCTTCATCTCTCCTCCTCAACCCTGGACAACCACTAATCTTTTCACTGTCTTTATAGTCTTGTGTTTCCCTGTATATCGTATAATTGGAATTGGACAGCATGTAGCCTTTTTAGAATGGCTTCTTTCACTAAGCAATATACCTTTAAGGTTTCCCCATGTGTTTTCATGGCTTGATAATTAAATTTCTCTTTATTGATGAATTATATTCTATATAGAAAGACCATCGTTTGTTGGCCAGTTTACCTTTTGAAGGACCTCTTGGTTGTTTTCAGGTTTCACCCACCCATTTTTGTTAAAAGTTGTTTAATTCCACTTCATAATCAAATTGCTACTGTCATGGTGGAAGAGGTAATTCCCATTGATGTGCTTCTTGGTATATTTTTTATGCTGGCAGTGGTGAAATATACTTTCTTCTAGTGAAATGCAGCCTTGAAGGGTGGCAGAATTTTTCCACAATCCATTATTGCAAACTCTTAAAGATATTCTCTGCTGTAACTTCGGGTAGGATAGGTATTGCATAAAGTAGAATAAGTATTCTGCACAAAACCAAAATAAGGCATGTGTCCAATTATTTCTGCACTACCTAATATGATGCCATCCCTTCTGCCTGTTGTGCAGAATTATCATACACTTTTTTCAACCAGGTTTTAGTGTCTGCGGGGTGAGTGGTGAAGGATTTACCTCATTCAATTTCAGAAAGTTTCATCAGTAAACTGGGGAGCGTCCTTCGGTTTAGCAGGAAGGGAATCTAGATGCATTTGAAGGAGCTATCAGTTTTTCTGGAAGTTTTGTCATCAGTCCACAAGACGTTCAATCTGCTCATGGATGCTATGCACTCTCCCAGACCTGCCAGCAGTTATCTCCTCCTTTATATCCATTTTACATCCATCACATCAGTGAGTTCTGAGGAGATGCTTCATTTTATAGACATATCTCTTTTATTTTAATTTTCAGAATTATTTTTAAATGTTTTCCTGCTAATTGCTATGGAGAAGACGAAAGATATAAAGAGGAATGATGGAACATTACAATATTACCAAAATTTAATTACCTCAAATAAATGACCCAAAGAAACATAACTGCATATATATTAGTCCTCTTATTTGAATTATTTTTGTTCTTCATGGTGGAACACATTGGATTATATAAAATATTAATTTAAAACAAAATATATAAGCTACTCACATAGAGATCTTTTTTTTTTTTTTTGAATCAGGGCTATCATCATGCATTAAAGTTAAGATCATAGATAATACCAATAATTCAACATTTTAGGTATTATGCAAAATGACTATTATTAAAAATGAAACGTTTAAATGCCATTCTACTTCCATTCAATAGATGATTTTGGAGAAATTTTTTTTAATTGAGGTAAAATTTTTATTCAGTGAAATGCATTAATAATCTGAAATGAAAGGTGTGATTTTTGACAAAGGCATGCACCCAAGTAATCTGCATGCCTATCAAGATGTAGCTGTTTCCTCTTGCCCCTTTACACACCAATTTTTGTCTCCATCAGAGATAATCACTCCTCTGGTTCTATCATCCTGGGTTAAATTTGCTTTTGCCAAAATATCATATGCCTGCAATTATACAATAGGTACAGTTTTGAGTCCAGCTTCTTTCACTCAGAATAAATGTTTGGAGATTCACCCATGTTATTATGTGGATCAGTATTTTATTCTTTTTTATTTTCAAAGAACATTCCATTATATGAATTTACTATAATTGCTTACCCTAGTCTCCTATTGGATTTTTGTTTGATGTTGGAGAGAAAACCTGGCCCAGTTACTCCATCTTGTTTGGAAGCAGTGGTCCATTTAGCTTTAAGAAAAGACTGGTTAAGACTCAGCATATACTGCATCCGTGCAATCACCATCTTGCAGCTCTCAGATGCCACACAGCATCCCAAGCACACATTGTTCAGAGGTGTGTTTGGTCATGAGATATATGAAAGAAGGAAGCAAGATCCGTTTCAGCTCAGGAAACACATTATCGGTGGGGTTCTTTCAGCTTTCATACCTTTTCAGCCATTGCTCCCCAATTACAGGTTATCAGGTAAATCTTGAAACCCTCAAGTACAGTGAATTTGGATGTTTCTTTAGAACTGTGCAGAATACATAGCAAGATTTAAAAAAAAAAAAACAAAACCTTGCTTATTTTAGATCTGGTACACTTCCACATATTGACTGAATTGATATTATAAGGAATTTAACCAAGGATCAAAGTCTCAGGCTTCCTTAAGACCAGAGGTATGGCAAGCCATGGGGTTGTGTAACTCATGTCTCTCCAAAAAACAGCCTGCTGTTCACCTGCAAGGATCTCAGCTGATCTCTATGTGTTAGCACCATCAGGGCCCCACTTCAGCTTTTTTTTTCTTTTTTTTTCCTTTTCTTTTCTTTTTTTTTTTTAATCTTCCAGCTCCTTGAGCATACAATTTATTTATTTTTTTTTAATAATTTTTATTTTGTTACATTAGTCACCCCACTTCAGCTTTTAAGCAGGGGCTGCACTCTTCTGAGGAAGCTCCTGGCCAATAGGCTAGTGTGTTGGAAGTCCTAGGGCTGAACTATGTCTGCTCAATAGTGGACTTTCTATTAGATAATCTTTGGTTAGGAAATCCTATTGGGTTGACTAAGAGTGTCATTTCTACAGCATGGTTTGGGGCTCTCCTTGGCCATTCTGCCCACACCACCCCTAATCCCATTTCTTTTCTTTTAAACCTAATTCTGTTTTATGCTGTCTGTGGCAATGTCACAACTCTCTGTTCAAGTTTATAAATGCATCAGTGGAGTTTCTCAATACAAAGCCTATACACTTTCCTCTTGATTTCCTGCAAAAAGCCAGTGAAATTGAAACTGAAGCAGATTTGGAAGTGCAAGAGATTTATAAAGGAAGAAGGAGGGCACCTGTAAAGGAGAAAAACTGAAACAATCAGGGAAAGCCTTTGAAACATGATTTACAAATTTAGCACTAGTAATTCTGAAAGAAAAAAAAAAGAACACAAATCTATTGATATCAGGAAGAATATTAATTTTTCTGTCTAAAAAATCCATCATTTGACGGTTTCTATGTGACACTCTCATAAGTATTCTTTTTTTTTTTTTTAAGATTTTATTTATTTATTTGACAGAGATAGAGACAGCCAGCGAGAGAGGGAACACAAGCAGGGGGAGTGGGAGAGGAAGAAGCAGGATCATAGCAGAGGAGCCTTATGTGGGGCTCAAACCCATAACGCCGGGATCACGCCCTGAGCCGAAGGCAGATTCTTAACCGCTGTGCCACCCAGGCGCCCCCTCTCATAAGTATTCTATTGAACCTTCTTGGTGAAACTTCATAATGAGTTTTGTGTTTTCACTAAAAATCTTACCCCATTTGCTGCACTTAAAATGTTTCCTCTGGTTCCACAGATATTTGTGTGATGTACCAGTTTAAAAGCCGAAGAGTGGCAAAATAATGCAATTGTTTTTATTAGCCTGGGACTTTAAAAGACTTAAGCAAAAGTAACTGTTGCAAGTGTTATTGTTATAAGTAGGTTTCTTGGCATAATTTTTACTTTAAAAGTCCCAGTGAAAGAACCACATGGCTCTGTAACACCAAAACAAAATTTTCCTTCATGAAACATTTAAAATAATCCCTCAGTCCCAGAAGTTTCTTTTTATGTATTAAAATTCTGAATGGAAACTCTGAACTCATTAGCTTCTACCATTTATCCCTTATTTTCTGGATGAGTACTGTAATCAAAATTATATTTGCTTTTCAATGCTTTGGTAATGTAATAATACATCACAAGGGTAAATTGCTCCCAGCATACCTCCTCACAATCTGCAAACCCCTGGCATCTGATGCGTATCTCTAGTGACTAATAATTATATGTGGATTTGTGCCAAATCTGATAGAAAGCCAGTTATCCCTTCTTCTTCATTCATTCCTTCCCTTACTCACTTAGTCAATAATAATGCATTCAGTGTGCGTGAGGTGTCAATTAACAAGTGTATATATAGTCTCTGACATCAAGGAACAATTAAATATCTCTGCTTTTTCCTCCAGAGCTTACAATGATACTGAAATGAATATACTGCTTTTGTGATTTATATACAATTGTTTGAGTTGGGTGCTACAAAAATCTTGTCACATCTAATCGTCTTCACTCATCTTCAAAGACTTGCAAGAGATAAAGGCCTAGTAACATTGTGTTATATACGTAAAATTCTCTCATATGTAACATGTCTATGTAACATGTGCTCTTCCAGCTCTACGAAATCTCAGGCTGATTTTCTCTGGTCCTGATATAGTCATGGACTTCCCTTTATGTCATCAAAAACCATATAGGCACCTAAGCTGCATTTTCCTTTTTGGATGAGCTTAAGGATGCCCAAGGTTTTGAGTGAATGTGGTTTTTGCACAAGTTGGATCAAATGGATGTAGAGCACTCAAAGGACTGATAAATTCAGCCAGCCGGATGTTGGCTGGGGTTTTTACGGTCAACCCCAGAAGGAGTAAAAAGAGGTAACTGGTCTTTGACTCTCACAAGGCTCCCTAACAGAGGAAAGAAAAGTGTTCAGGACTGAAATCATTTCAACAAAATTGAAATTTCATCAACTTTTTATGGTCCCCCACAAGCCTGTGGTTTTTAGATTGGCCTTTAAGGCCAGTGACTATTTGAACTCAAAAGTCAAGAATTTGCTGCCTTTTTTTTTTTTTTCCTTTTCTGTTCAAGTCTAGTGATCTAGGGTGGAGATTGCATTTTCCTGACACAAAATAGAGGAATAGGCCATATGTGTTTAAAGAAAGATGATAAACACATACTTCTAAATATCATGTTATCATATTGGTCTAGCTATTTATTAGAAATTTTTAGCTAACCAAGAAATATATAAGATTAATATCTGATTTGGTAAATAAATGTTTCAACAACAAATAGAGCCATCACTAAGTTCACAGCAAAAATGAAGGAAAGGTACAGAGATTTCCCATATGCCCTCTGCCTCCCCACGTGTTTAGCCTTCCCCCTTAAATGTCCATGAGAGTGGTAATATTCCTCTCCTAAATTTCTGATATTAGTAATTTGTGTCCTCTCTTTTTTTTCTTGAGAAACTTAGCTAGAGGCTATCAATTTTATTTATCTTTTCAAAGAGCCAGTGTTTAGTTTTGTTGTTGTTTTTTATCTAATTATTATCATTTCTTTTCTTCTGCTTACTTGGTTTTAATTTTCTCTTCTTTTTCTAATTTCCTAAGGTAAAAACGTGTATTACTAACTTGAAATCTTTCTCTTTTTTATTAAATTCAGTCAAACTATAAATTTCCACATAAGTACTGGTTTTGCTGTATCCCACAAATTTAAGTTTTAAGTTTATGTTTTTATTTTCACTTAGTTCAATGTATTTTTAATTTCTCTTGAGAATTCTTCCTTGACCTGTGGTGTTATTTGGAGGTAAGCTGTTTAAACTGCATGTATTTTGGCATTTTCTGATTTCTTTCTGTTATTAATTTGTAATCTAATTCTACTCTCCTTTATCTCTGATTATTTTCCTTGCTTTGAAGTCTACTCTGTCTAAAATTAACTACTTCTGCTTCATTTAGATTAGTGTTAGCATGGTATATTTTTTTGCCATCCATTTCTTTAGGTCTTAATGTGTCTTCATACTTAGAGTGGGTTTCTTGTAGACACTATATAATTGGGTGTTGTCTTTTGATCCACTCTGACAGTCTCCGCCTTTTAATTTTTGCATTTAAACCAGTAACATTCAAATTGATTATTGATATAGCTGTATTAATAGCTACCATATTTGTTACTATTTTGTATTTGTTGTGTTTATCCTTTGTCCCTACTTTTGTCTTCTACTCTTTCTGCATTTTGTGTTTTTTGTGAATTTAGCATAACTTCATTCCCTCTTGTTACTTAGCATACTTGGTTATAGTTCATTTCTTTATTTTTTATTTTAATTCCAATATAGTTAACATATAGCATTATATTAGTTTCAGGTGTACAATATAGTGATTCAATAATTCCATACATCACCCATTGCTCATCACTATAAGTGCACTCCTTAATCTCTATCACCTATATCACCCATTCCCCCACCCATCTCACCCCTCATAACCATCAGATTCTATTCTATAGTTAAGAGTCTGTTTCTCTCTCTCTTGTTTTCCTTTGTTCAATATTTATTAAATTCCATATATGAGTGAAATCATATGGTATTTTCTTTCTCTGACTGGCTTATTTCTTAACATAATACTCCCTAGCTCCATCCATGTCATTGCAAGTGGCAAGATTTCATTCATTTTTATGATTAAGTAACATTCCATCGTATATATGTCTGTATGTATCTATGTATATCTATATATCTCTCTATATATATTTCTATATACCATATCTTCATCCATTCATCTATCAAAAGACATGGGCTGCTTCCATAATTTTGCTATTGTAAATCATACTGTAATAAACATAGGAGGACTTGTATTCCTTTGAATTATTGCTTTTGTATTCTGAAATACTCAGTAGTGCAATTACTGGATGGTAGGGTAGTTTTATTTTCAACTTTTTGAGAAATTTCCATATGGTTTTCCATAGTGGCTTCACCAGTTTGCATTCCTACCAACAGGGCAAGAGGGCTCCTTTTTTCCTGCATCCTTGCCAACACGTGTTGTTTCTTGTGTTTTTGATTTTAGTATTCTGGCAGGTATGAGGTGAAATCTCATCGTAGTTTTAATTTATATTTCCCTGATGATAAGTGATGATGAGCATCTTTTCATGTGTCTATTGGCCATCTGTACGTCTTTGGAGAAACATCTGTTCATGTCTTCCACCCATTTTTTAGTTGGATTATTTGTTTTTGGGGTGTTGGGTTGTATAAGTCCTTTTTATATTTGGATATTAAATCTTTACTGATGTCATTTGCAAATATCTTCTTTGATTCCATAGGTTGCCTTTTAATTTTGTTGATTGTATCCTTCACTGTGCAGAAACATTTTATTTTGATGGAATCTCAATAGTTTACTTTTGTTTTTGTTTCCCTTGCCTTAGGAAACTCATCTAGAAAAATGTTGCTATGGCTGATGTCAGAGAAATTACTGCCTGTGTTATCTTCTAGAATTTTTAGGGTTTCAGGTTTGACATTTAGGTCTTTAATTCATTTTGGGTTTATTTTTTTGTATAGTGTGAGAAAATGATCCAGTTTCATTCTTTTGCATTTATCTGTCCAATTTTCCCAGCACCATTTGTTGAAGAGACTGTCTTTTTCCCATTGAGTATTCTTTTCTTGTTTTGTTGAAAATTAATTGACCGTATAATTGAGGGTTTATATCTGGGTTTTCTTTCCTGTTCTATGGATCTATGCGTCTATTTTTGTGACACTACCATACTGTCTTGATTACTACAGCTTTGTAATATAACTTGGTGTCCAGAATTGTAATGCCTCCAGCTTTGCTTTTCTTTTTCAAGATAGCTTTGGCTATTTGGGGTCTTGTGGTTTCATACAAATTTTAAGATTGCTTGTTCTAGCTCTGTGAAAAATACTAATTGCATTAAATGTGTAGATTGCTTGGGGTAGTATAGACATTTTAATAATATTTGTTCTTCCAATCCATGAGCATGGAATGTCTTTCCTTTTCTTTGTGTCATCTTCAATTTCTTCCATCAGGGTTTTATAGCTTTCAGAGTAAAGGTCTTTCAGCTCCTTGGTTAGGTTTATTCCTGGTACATTATTTTTGGTGCAATTGTAAAAATGGGATTGTTTTCTTAATTTCTCTTCCTGCTGCTTCATTATCAGTGCATATAAATGTAACAGATTTCTGCACATTGATTTTGCATCCTGTGATTTATTGAATTCACTTATCAGTTCTAGTAGTTTTTTTTTGGTGGCATCTTTAGGGTTTTCTATATATAATATTTTGCCATCTGCAATTAGTGAAAGTTTTATTTCTTCCTACCAATTGGAGTGCCTTTTATTTCTTTTTGTTGTCTGATTGCTGTGCCTAGGACTTCCAGTATTATGTTGAATAAAAGTGGTGAGAGTAGATGTCTTTGTCTTGTTCCCAACCTTAGGAGAAGAGCTCTGTTTTTCCCCATTAAGGATGATGTTCACTGTGTGTTTTTCCTATGTGGCCTTTATTATGTTGAGGTATGTTCCTTCTAAACATACTTTGCTGAGGGTTGGTTTTTTTTTTTTTTTTTAAGATTTTATTTATTTATTTGACAGAGAGAGAGAGACAGCCAGTGAGAGAGGGAACTCAAGCAGGGGGAGTGGGAGAGGAAGAAGCAGGCTCCCAGTGGAGCAGGGAGCCCGATGCAGGGCTCGATCCCAGAACATCGGGATCACGCCCTGAGCTGAAGGCAGATGCTTAACGACTGAGCCATCCAGGCGCCCTTTGCTGAGGGTTTTTATCATGAATGGATGTTGTACTTTGTCAAGTTCTTTTTTCTGCATCTATTGAAATATTTGTATGGTTTTTATTCTTTCTCTTATCGATGTTAATATATGATGCTGATTGATTTGTTAATATTGAACCACCCTTGCAACCCAAGAATAAATCCCATTTGATTGTGGTGAGTGATTTTTTCTAATGCATTGTTATATTCAGGTTGCTAGTATTTTGTTGAGGATTTTTGCATCTGTGTTCATCAAAGATATTGGCCTGTAGTTCTCTTTTTTTGTCATGTCTTTATCTGGTTTTGGTATCAGGATGATACTGATCTCATAGAATAAATTTGGAAGTTTTCCTTCTGTTTTTTTTTTTTTTTAATTTGTTGTTGTTGGAATAGTTTGATAAGAATTGGAATTAATGCTTCTTTAAATGTCTACTAGAATTTGCCTATGAAGCCATCTGGTCCTGGACTTTTGGTTGTTGGGAGTTTTTTGATTACTGATTCAATCTCCTTGCTGGTAATTTGTTCAAATTTTCTATTTCTTCCTGCTTTAGTTTTGGCAGGTTATATGTTTCTAGGAATTTATCCATTTCTTCTAGATTGTCTAATTTTTTTGACATATAGCTTTTCATAATATTCTTTTACAATTCTTTGTATTTCTGTGGTATTGGTTATTTATTCTCTTTCATTAGTCAATTTATTTGAGACCTTTATCTCTCTCTCGCTCTCTATTTATTTATTTTTTGATGTGTCTGACTAGAGGTCTATCAATTTTATTGATCTTTTCCAAGAACCAGCTCCTGCTTTCATTGATCTGTTCTACTGTTTTTGTTTTTTTAGTTTCTATATCATTTATTTCTGCTATAATCTTTATTATTTCCTTCCTTCTGCTGGTTTTGGATTTTGTTTGTTGTCCTTTCTGTAGGTCCTTTAGTTGTAATGTTAGGTTGTTTATTCGAGATTTTTCTTGCTTCTTGAGGCAAGTCTGTATTGCTATAAACTTCCATCTTAGAACTGCTTTTGCTGTGTTCCAAAGGATTTAGACCATTGTGTTTTCATTTTTGTTTGTTTCTGTGTACTTTTGATTTGTTGGTTGACCCATTCGTTGTTTACTAGCATGTTATTTAAGCCCCATGTATTTGTGGTCTTTCCAGATTTTTTTGCCTGTGGTTGATTTCCAGTTTTATAATGTTTTGGTCAGAAAAAATGCATGGTATGACTTCAATCTTTTTTTTTTTTTTTTTAATTTGGTGAGGCTTGTTTTGTGGCCTAATGTGTGATCTATTCTGGAGAGTGTTCCATGTGCACTTAAAAAGAATGTGTATTCAGCTGTTTTAGGATGGAATGTTTCTAATATATCTGTTAAATCCATCTGGCCCAGTGTGTTATTTAAAGCCATTGTTTCCTTTTTGGTTTTCTGTTTGGATGATCTGTCCATTGATGTAAGTGGTGTGTCCCTTACTACTACTACCGATGAATTCCTTTATGTTTGTTATTAACTGTTTTATGTATTTGGGTGTTCCTATATTGGATGTATAAATATTTACAGTTGTTACATTTTCCTGTTGGATTGTCCTCTTTATTATTATATAGTGTCCTTCTTTGTCTCTTGTTATGGTATTTGTTTTAAAGTCTATTTTGTCCCATATAACTATTGCTATTCCAGCTTTCTTTTGAGATCATTTCACATGATAAATGCTTCTCTATCCCTTCACTTTCAATCTGCAGGTGTCCTTAGGTCTGAAATGAATCTCTTGTAGGCAACATATAGATGAGTCTTTTTTTTATCCACTCTGTCACCCTATGTCTTTTGGAGTGTATAGTCCACTACATTCAAAGTAATTATTGATATATATATAGATATATATAGATATATATATCTATATATATCTATATATATAGATATATAGCTGTTTTGTTACTTGTTTTGTTGGTGTTTTTGTAGTCTTTCTCTGATCCTTTCTTCTCTTTCTCTCTTTCATGGTTGATGTAGTTTTGAGTAGAGTGTTGTTGGGGTCTGGAGCCCACTGCTGAGAAAGGATTCTTGAGATATCTCTGGTACGAAAAGTTGGTTTTATTAAAGCATGGGATCAGGACCCATGGGCAGAAAGAGCTGCTGCACTGGGGCTGTGAGGAATGGCTGATTATATACTTGGGAGTTGGAGGAGGTAAGAAAAAAAAGGAAGTGTCCCAGAGGATTTTCAGATGCTAAAGAAGACTCACAGGATACTGCAGGCCTTGCTATTGTCAAACTAAAGTTGGTTTTCCCTCTAGCAAAGCATTAACATTAAGACAGTTGGGAGTTTCCTGGAAGAACATTATACTGTGCCTATCTCAAGTATTTGTCAATGGAATGCACGTTATAAGGACATTTAATTTTATCTATATTTCCTTCTGCCTTTGTTTCCCACGACAATGGTTTGCTGTTTTTCTTTAGTGATATACTTGGATCCCTCCCTCTTTATTCTTTGCATATCTATTAGTGGTTTTTGATTTGTGGTTACCATTAGGTTTGTATATAACATCTTTTGCATATAGCAGTCTATATTAAGTTGATGATTGCTTAAGTTCAAACCCTTTCCTTACTCCTCTCCCTGCCATGTTTTAGGTCTTTGTTATCATATTTTACATCCTTTTATTTTGTGAGTCTCTTGATCTATTTTTTACAGAAATACCTTTTTTACTGTTTTTGTGTTTCCTTCTTTTCATACTCTTAGTTATGGTATTTCCTTTCCACTCATAGAGTCCCTTTTAATATTTCTTCTAGTGCTGGTTTACTGGTCATGAACTCCCTTAGTTTGTATTTGTTGGAGAAACTCTTTATTTCTCCTTCTATTCTGGATGATAGCTTTGCTGGATACGATATTCTTGGCTATAAGTTTTTCCCTTCCAGCACTTTGAATATATCATGACACTCTCATCTGGCTTGCATAGTTTTCACTGGAAAACCTGCTGATAGCCTTATGGGTTTTCCCTTGTATGTAACTGTCTTCTGATGCTAATTTTAATTTTTTTTTCTTTATCACTACTTTTTGCCATTTTGATTACTTATTGTGTTTTGGTGTAGACATCCTTTGGTTGAATTTTGATGGGGGAATCTCTATGCCTCCTGGATTTGTATATCTGTTTCCTTTCCCAAATTAGGAAAATTTTCAGCTGTTATTTCTTGAAATAATTGTCCTGCCCCCTTTTCACTCTTTTCTCCTTCTGGGATCCCTATAATGCAAATGTTACTATGTTGGTGGAGTCACTGAATTCCCTAAGTCTTTTCTCATTTTTCATAATTCTTTTTTCTCTCATTTGTTCAGCTTGATAACTTTCCAATACTCTATGTTCTAGTTCATTCATTCCTCTGCTTCTTCCAATATGCTATTTATTCTATCAAGCATATTCTTAATTTCATTTATTGTGTTCTTCATCTCTGGTTCTTTCTTATCTGTGTGTTAAGAGTCTCACTGATGTCCTCCACTCTTTTCTCAAGTCTAGTGAGTATCTTTATGACCATAATTTAAATTCTCTATCAGGCATGTTATTTATATCTATATCTATTTATATCTACCTATATCTTAGGTCTCTTGTTGCGGTTTTGTCCTGTTGTTTCATTTGTGACATTGCCCCATCTTCTCATTTTGCCTATCTTTTCGTGTCTATTTCTGTGTGTTAGGAAAGTCAGCCATGTCCCTTAGTCTTGAAAGTAATAGGTGGGATGTGTACTTTTAACTATGTGGCAATGGTCCTCCCCCATCAGGGATGCACTGCCACTGTGGCAACCAGGCAGCCGGGCTGTTCTACACAGAATGTGCAGGTGGTTTGCGTGGGTATCTGGGGGAGGGGATCTGCGGCATAGGGATTGGGGCAGGTCTTGGGGGAGCAGGGCACAATGTAAGCAAGTTAGGTTGTGAGTGCCAGCATTGTGCTGGTTCCTACAGGTAGCTCTGTGTCTATGATGAGGGGTGGGAGGAGGGAAATGGCCCCTGCCAGCTCCTTTGTTCCTGGAGAAGTCCCTCAGGGAACTCTGAGATTAGTAACTAACTCTCCCTCCCATAAATCCCAGGTGCGTTTCAAACTACTGCTTCCAAGCTGTTTCTCAGCAGGCTGTTTGCTGTGCTATCTCTTTAAGGACAGGGGCTTAGCTTCCTATTGCCCTATGGGCTTTCTCAGAGCCAAGCTCACAGACTTTTAAAGTTCCAGGCTTTAAGTCCCACTGGTTATAAGCACTCAGAAAATTCGGCCCCTCTGACTTTCAAAGCCAAATGCTATGGGGATTTCTCTTCCCCTTTTAGATTCCCTGGTATGCTAGTCTGTTTCTCATTCCTCTCTGTGCCCACAGCTCCCTACCTCTGGAAGTCAGACCTGCAGGGTTTAGGTTCCCATGGAGTCCTCCCTCTTTCTACCCACTTTAATGCGGCTTCTTCGCAACATTTATTGCAGAGTTTGTTCCATCAGTCTTTGTGTTCTTTTCTGGGTTGTTTGCTCTGGTGTGAGTGTTATCTAGTTGTATTTGTGGAAGGAGGTGAGTTTAGGGTCTTCCTACTCCACTGTGTTCCCCAGGAATCCCAGTTATAATTTCAAAGAATATTTTCAGTGGTTTCCCTAGGGTCTGCAATACATATATAATTAGAGCTAATCTAATTCCACCTTCAGATAACATTATTTAACTTCATGGTTAGCTAAGTATCTTATAATAACAAAATAATCCTAATTCTTTCCACATGTCCCTTGTATCATTGCTGTCAATTTATTACAGTTGTGTATTTTTTTTTTAGAAAGTAACAGACAATAAAACACATTTGGGAAGGTTTAGACATAATTTTGAAATAATAATAATCATCTAGAAAATACATATTTTCCATGGATGAAATTATTTCCACAGAAGTTTGGAATTCACCCTAGGTACTGACTCTTAAAGGGAATTCTTATAGATGTGCCTAACTTGCCAAATTTAAAAAAAAAAAAAAAGAGCATAAATGTTTCAATTTGTAAGAACAAAATGCTTAATTCCATTTACTTAGGATCTTCAAATAGGAAATAATTGGTTTAGATAAGTTTTTTTCTCTTTTTTTTTTATTATAGTAGACGCACAATGTTACATTAGTTTCAGGTGCACAACATAGTGAATCAACAACTCTATATGCTGTGTGATGCTCACCACAAGTCTAGTTACCATCTGTCACCATGCAATACTCCTCCAATACCATTGGCTATATTCCCTATGCTGTGCCTTTCATCCCTGTGATTTATTCATTCCATAACTGGAAGCCTGTATCTCCCATTCCCCTTCACCCATTTTCCACCCCCCCACTCTCATCCCCTCTGCAATCATCAGTTTCTCTTCTGTATTTATGTTCATATTTCTGCTTTTTGTTTGTTCATTTGTCTTTTTTAGATTCCACATATAATTGAAATCATATGGTACGTGTCTTTCTCTGACTTATTTCACTTAGCATAATACCCGCTAGGTCCATCCATGTTGTTGCAAATGACAAGATCTCATTCTTTTTTATGGTGGAGTAGTATTTCATTATGTATATATACAACATCTTTTTTATCCATCAATTTATCAATAGACACTTGGGTTGCTTCTATATCTTGGCAATTGTAAATAATGCCGTAATAAATATAGGGATGCATGTATCTTTTTAAGGTAGCGTTTTGTTTTCTTTGGATAAATAGCCAGGAGTAGAATTACTGGATCATATGGTCGATCTATTTTTTTTAAGTTTTTGAGGAAACTTCATATTGTTTTCCATAGTACCTGTACCAATTTGCATTTCCATCAAGAGTGCATGAGGCTTCCTCTCTCCACTTTCTCACCAACACTTGTTATTTTTTGTCTTTTTTATTCTAGCTGTTCTGACAGGTGTGAGGTGATATCTCAGTGTGGTTTTAAAGCATTTCCCTGATGATTAGTGATGTTGATGTTGCTCATTTGTTCATGCTTTCTACTTTATTAGAATCCTTAGCACGTTAATCCTGGTTGTTCTAAATTTCTAGCGTGATAATTCCAACATCTTTGCTGTGTCTGGTTCTGATAACTGCTCTGTCTCTTCAAATTGTATTTTTTGCTCTTGGTATGCCTTGTCATTTTTTTCTTGATAGTCAAACATGATGTACAGCGTAAAAAGGACTACTGTAAATAGGCTTTAGTAGTGTGGTGGGGAGGTATAGGGGGAGGAGAAGCAGCCCATAGTCCTACAATTAGGTCTCAGTCTTTCAGTGAGCCTATGCCTCTGGACTGTGAACTTCACAAGAATTTCTCAGTTGTTGTTTTTTTTTTCCCCCTCCCCTCTTGAGTGGGACAGGATAGCTACAATGGGCTAGAGTTGATTACTTTTCTACCTTTAAGTCAGTTAGGCTCTGATAATACCCAGCAGATTAGGCTCTTATTAACTAGTTTTTTTCTGAGGGCAGGCCTCGTTAAGAACAGGGTGCCCTGTTGTATTTCAAAATGGTTCTTTTTTCCCCTCCCCCTGAAAGAACCAAATGGGATTTTTCTTCAATATTTACTGTGGGAATAGGTAGAGCTTCTGGAGGTAAATCTCACAGTATTATGGGGGCACCTATGACTGGTTCCCTCTGAGGATTTTAATTTTCGGTTACACTGAGCCTCCAGCAAATTGTCAACTGCAATTGAAGTTTTCCTACTTTGGCCCTGGTTCCCACAGTGATTTTCACTTGTGGGTTGATGCTCTGGTAAGGCACAAATCCCTGTGTTCACCTGCCTGTCTGTCTCTTCAATCTCAGGGGCAGTGGTTTGCCTTGTGTTATTACCTTTCCTAGGGATCTGAAAAGAGTTTTTTTTATTTTTCAGTCTGTTCAGCTGTAGGGAGCTGAAAACCAGAAGTCCACAAATTAAATAATAGAGCAATATCTTAGGGAAAATATATTGGTACACATACCTGGTGGACAGGGGCATAATCTCGATCCTTTGAACAAGCAAGTAAAACATCTTATCTATATTATGTGCATATTTCAGGCTAAAATTTCCCTTTTATTGAAAATGTAATGACTATTCCATAAATTATCAAACTTTGCAGCCATTTACTCTAATTGATACTCCTTAATATTTTAAAATAAATTTCAATTTGTTATAGTACTAGGAGAAAAGTTAAAATTTTGTTTGTCTAAGAAAAACTGTCCTTATGGATTTAGACAAATGTACAACTAATAAAAAGTAGAAACATAGGTTAACCTGAGATAAATAAAAATAAAATTAGTAAATAATCAAAGCTTTCAGTGCCTTTTAAATAATTGCCTAGAAATAATTATGAAATCCATCAACTGGAACTCTTTTCAAAAGAAAAAAAATAAATAACGAAGGCATTCCCAGTAGAACACAATAAAAGGAACACAACACAAAAGTTTTTAAAAAGGTACTTATCCATATGAACTAACAGAATAAATGAGGGAGCAAATGGAAAAGGGAGATATCAATAACTTTTAAAAGTAGATAAGGGATGAATAGCTTAGTGAGGCTTAGGAAACAATAATTTCAGTAGAGCTGGACACTGAGTAGAAGCAATTCAGTTTGCTCACAAAAAAGATAAGCAGCTGCAGCCAGCAAGTACCCTAGAATACTAAGGTCAGACATAGAGCTGAAAATGGGAACATTATGTGAATGTCTTTAGATAGAGTGACTGGAACACAGAGTTCTCCTGAGTATTCACAAAGAATTGCCTTGCCTCCACCTCTGTCAGCAATGCCTGGAAGATATTTCTCTCGAGGACTAAGTCCAAAGAGGCTCTGGAATTGTGGTCTCCATTTACAGCAGATTATGGGTGAAGTGTGGGCTTAAAACCAAGGGGTTTGATAAGAGGTGAAATGATGCAGTAATGTTCTTTTCCCAGCTCTGCTTTTAAAATGCTGCAATCCGAGTATATTATTTTCCAAATTCTCATAGCTGTTTTCCAAAGAGATCAGAGGATTTTTTTTTTTCCTGAAGAAGCTGAAACTTCTGTAAAGGAAAAAAAAAATGATCTTCTGCCACGAATTATAGTAAACCCTTGATAAAACTGCTGTGAAGCTCATCAGATGACAAACCCCAAGAAAAATGCACAGAGATTCCACCCAAATTTTGCATACATTATTTTAAATATAATTAGAGAATCAATTTTGCTGAAGAAATGGAAAAGGGATCAAAAATTGTAAATTAAAGGGAATCAAGTAGGTTATTAACACTATGAATACAGGAAACATTCTCTTGATATATTGAAAAACAGTACACGAAATGCACAATATAATTTATAATAGGTCATAGAAATAATAAAGATGAAGTACTGGACATATCTTTAGAAACATCATATTCATCTAGTTTCTTTTTTAAACTCAGGAAAATGGAGTGATGTATCCAAATTTGAAAGCCTGGAAGTTGCCATAACTATAATATCATACATAAATTTACATGAATCTCATAATAGATATTTTCAAAATGGTAATTATATTTTAAAAAATCAGTCAGGTCGTTTACTTCCCTCTCCCACTGTCCTTTCAATGAGAAAGGCTGAGAATTTTGGTAGCAGTATGAAAATAGAGTCTGGTTGTATACTTAGATAAGAATAGGCATAACACAGAAACAGAAATAAATATAAGGAGGACATGAATAAGAAAGAGAACAGAGAAAAATTCTCACTGTGGGTCTAAGCTAGCACAGAAAGTCCCCTTGTGTTTTAGGTGGGAGGGAGACGAGATGAAATTATCACACCCCTGTATTTTTGAGAAGCACATCGATAGCAGCTGTCACACTGTAGGAAATCCTCATAGTTCCTGCCTGTGGCATAAGGTTCTACCACTTCTTGCTGTCACTGTCTCCTGTGTTTCGAAAGAAGGGTTTGACACAGAGCATAGTACAAACTCTCAAGGCCCTGGGAAAAGATGAAGTGATGTTGGCAGCCACAGATGGGCATGGACTGTTCCGTGGCACAGTGATTCTGTGGTTAGCTCTGTGTGATGACAAAGGAAATTTAGTTCAGCCACTCCTTAACTTGAAAGAAAAGGGAGACCACGTGAAAAGAGTCATCTGTTAATTTGAAATTTTACTCTAACTCTACAACAGTGACCCAGTAGTTTAGTTAAGATAGCCTAGGTTTTACTGCAGTAATAAACTCCAAAATCTCAGCAACAACACAGCAAATACGCTTGCTCACATGGCTCTGCCATAGGTCAGAGCATTTCTACATAGCAGCTGTCTTCCATGCTTTAACTCCGGTATGTGAGGTGTTTTTCAGTCCGGTACCACTGTCGCAACACTTGATTCTGCTATTGCAGCAAGACGGTGGGGAGTCACTCAGTGGCAGTCAGATGTTTTGACTTAGAAATAATACATGCTGCTTCCTAGCAGATGATTGTTTATAGTCCTATGGTCACCTAAATTCAAGGAGCCAAAAGCACAATCCTTTTGTGGAAATTAAAAGACAGGAGAACTGAATGCAACTATTATACCTGGTAAAGTGCCTATTTCAGATGCAAAACGAAAGATTTACCAGAAATAATTAATGGAACTTGTAGAATCATTGAAGGAATAGGAAAAACGCATAATGATTTTTTTTCAAATATTGGTATTGTGAATTTGATGACAAATTATCTTGGGCTTATGGGGGGGTGGAGAAAATGAATAGATAAATTATAGAAAATCAGTTAGTAGAAATTAATGAAAGAAATATTTTTTAAAGCAAATTTCTGAAACTCTGCAACAGATTGCTGAATGATGTTACAGAATCTTGAATCTAGGATTTTTCAACAATTGCTGTATAAGACAGCATTGTAAACATTCGTAGGGATAATAATCACATATAGATAACTTAGTCTTTCTCCTTGAAATATTGATTCAATAGATCCCCCTTTAAGTTGAATATCTTTTTATTTTATTTTTTTAAAATGATAGCTCTATGTGATTGAAGTTGAGTGGTAATGCTGCAATAAGGTACACGTATTTTTTCTTTCTAATTCTGTTGGTCCCTTCTCGTTCTAACTACATAATTCCATGGATATTTTTCTATAGAGAGGTAATTTTCAGCTTTATTATGTAGTTAACACCAGTGGCAATTATTTCTTGTAAATTAATCTCTAGATGCAAATCTTAAAAGGACAATTTAATGGTGGTAGAGGTATGTTTTAAAACAATAATTGGCATCACAGGTTGGTGAGTTTTGTTGTTTTTCATTCTGTTTCACATCTGAATTCTAAAAAACTATAAACCCTCCTGAGTTATCTACCATTAGCTAATCATATAAGAGAGTATTCCTATAAATTAGAATCATTGCTCTGCCTT
Organism: Ailuropoda melanoleuca; assembly: GCF_002007445.2. NCBI lineage: Eukaryota > Metazoa > Chordata > Mammalia > Carnivora > Ursidae > Ailuropoda > Ailuropoda melanoleuca. The sequence continues at coordinate 33,604,219 of NC_048218.1, forward strand.
CTTGAGAGGTGTTAAATTAAAAGAAATTAGACCTCTAAGTCCCTGCTTCAATATTTCCTCTTATCTACAAGAATATTTCTTGGAGAAGTGCCATTTCTGCCTTCAGCTCTTTAACTCACTGGTGTTTCTATTCTTTTACTGAGAAATTTAGTTTATTTATAGAACATACATGTTACAATATTGCAGTGATTATGTATTTTCTTTAATTGTGGCCAAACTTCCATCTGTAATGTATCTAGCTTTCTTAGAAGGCTGCCATCTAGAACACCATCTATCAATATTCAAATTATTAGAGCATTTTTTTCTACCATAATAAATAATAATAAAAACCACAACAAACATCACATTGGTACTTTCTTTCAAATTTACTCATGTTTAAAATTAACATAGTATTATTTATGTGAAATAAACAACTCTAATTTCTTCAGATGATTTTTGGATTTTCAAATTTATTATTATACAATGTTTACATAATTTAGAATACTTAATATTAGGATATGCTGATGTTTATATTTGAAGATCTAAAGTTTTGTGAATAGCATTCTTAATTTATTTTGAGAGCATAAATTATAAAATATTTTGTACTTTATGTGCTAAGTAATTAAGTTAATCTGCATATTATCTTCAAACTTTAGCTTTACATCATTGCCCAATGCAACTCTGGGTTAGGATTCAGAATAAATTATATAATTTGATATTCTTCATACTTGTAGTTAAAATATAATATATTGAATTGTTAAAAATATGCTTTAGGTACATATTTTAATAGAAGTTATTCAATTAAAAACATTTAATTCAATTATATGTGGTGTATATATTTATATTCATTTCACAGGCTTGAAAACAATATAAAAGTATATATACTAAAACATTAATACTACCTTTGGATTATGGAATTTACATAATTATTTTTAGAATGTTTTTTAAATTTAAAGATTTTTACAAACACCATGTATTATTTACGTGATAATTATAATGAAAAAAGTTATATATTTAGGATATTTTAAGAGTATAACATTCAATTTAAGTAACAGGGTTTTTTTTCTTTTTTTTTTTTAAGTTTTTATTGTAATTCCAGTTAGTTAACATGCAGTGTAATGTTAGTGTCAAGTGTACAATATAGTGACTCGACATTTCCACACATCACCTGGCTTTGTTGTAACCCATTTTTTGTATTAAATGTTATTTTTTTGCTGGCTAATTTCAGATTAATTTGATCACTCTTTTAGCACTTTGTATTTATTATCTTAGTTGACCCTTACAAAATCTGAGGAACAAACAGGGTTGCTTGAGTGATGGCTATTAAGGAGGGCACTTGATGTAATGTGCGCACCGGGTGTTATATATAACTGATGAATCACTAAACTCTGCTCTGAAACAAATAATTCAGTATATGTTAACTAAAAATAAATAAATAAATAAATAAATAAATAAATAAATAAATAAACTGTACATATACATATGTTAACTAACTTGAATTAACAACAACAAAAAAGATCATATAGTGACAATCCTCCCTCTTAATTCTGTTCCCTGTAACCATTTAAATATTGTCTTTTACAAAATATATATTCATAACCTTTGTCTTTTTTCCCCACTCTTGAGGTGTTAATATTTCTATTAACTCAATGTAGGATTTCAGTATGAAAAGAACTTCCCAGCTGGTGTACTACAGCAGCCTGGAATATCTATCTTCTCTGTTTCCTGTTGTCCCGAAATCCTGGGTTCTTGTCTGAGCCTCAACCAACCAGTCCATTTACTAAAGGGTGTGTGACATGGAAAAGTTATAGAAATAAGCTCTTTAATATAAGGGTTGTAAATATTTTTTTCTAGACTTTTTAGTCATTTAATTTGTTTCATGATAATTTTTATGCAGAAAATTAAAATTTATGCAGCTGGTTTTATCAATCTTTTATGGCTTCTGGGGTTTGTGTGAAAGTTAGAAAAGTCTTTATACAAAAATGCCACCATGACTGTATCTAGTATTTTATGAATGTTTATTATATTTAAGATTTTAATCCTCTGGAAATGATCCAGGTATAATATACACAACATGGAACTTAGCTCCAGTTCTCATTCAAATATCACAAAATCATTTATTCCTTCAGTGACTTGAGTATGTTTATTAGAAATGGTGAGAATATATTTTGGTTTTTTTATGGACTTTCAACTCTCTTCCTTGGAACCTATAGGTTTATTTATATGCCATTAGAATGTTCTTAAAATTACTGAGGCTTTATAACTGATAGGAAAACCCTTTGTGTTTTATCCTTTCTTATGATTTTCAAGATATTCATGCTTTTCCTTTTTCCATATCTTTAGAATATCTGTATCCTGGGTAACTTTGTATTGTTTCTTATGGCATCTATTTTCACTCACTTTCCTGCCAATTTCAACTTTATTTGTGTGAAATATTTTGTCTTCTACTTTTATTCTGAGAAAAGGCATAGTATTTTATTTGCTTGTATGTGCCATCTGTTCTGAGGTAGTGCTTTTCTGATTTTTTTTTATGAGTTATAATTTAACTAAATACGACTACAATTTGTGAAAGTTTTACTTATTTTATTACACCATTTATTCTCAAATATCTTTATATCTCATTCCTTATTTTATTTTTCTTTCTTCACTTACTTTGTAAAAATTCTGCTTTGGATTCCTTTTAAATAATATGCACCAGGTAATTGGGATTTAGTGTTATTGATGAATGCATGACACATTCTTTTTCACAATTAATTGTTTGGGATTTGTGAGTATTTCTTCTTTTCTCTCTTTCTCTCTCTCTTACTCTTTTTTTTTTTATAATTGGATTTGAACAGTTTAGTTATCTCATAGTTTTGTTTTCTTTTTTAAGTTGCTGTGTACAGGTTTGACTACTATATCTACATAAATTGTTACTTTTTATGATATGTCACTCATCATTCTGTTTAGTGAGACTTAAGATTAGTCTTTAATAACAAATATTGACTCTGTTTCTTTCTCTTTATTTGTCTTTGTCTAGTATCTCTTCATCCAACTTCTATATAGAAACTTACTTTATCTCTTTCTTTAGTGTTTTCCTTTCATAGCAGAGAGCTAGTTTTCACTCTTTTGCTGAAATCTCTGTTAATAAAAGAATGCAGTCTATTTACATTTACTGTAACAATTGATAAATTTGACTTTGTTTTTCATTTACCCTTTATTGTCTTGATTTTTTTTCTCTTTTTCCATATGACCTATAGCCCTCACCAAGAGGATGTTCTCCTCAGTGTTTCCCTATTTCCATTCTAATACATTATAGCTTTTATTTATTTTGGGGGGGAGGGGAGAGGGAAATGGGGTGGGGGGAGGGAGAGAGAGGATCTTAAGCAAGTTCCATGCCAAGCATGGAGCACAACATAGGGCTCAATCTCATGACCCTGGGACCTTGACCTGAGCCAAAATCAAGAGTTAGATGCTTAACTGACTGAGCCACTCAGGTGCCCTGTTGCTTTTAATTTTTAATGCCAATTCTCTTTTAATTTAACATTTAAATTTTAGTACAATAATTAACTACTTTTAGTTTTAAAGCATTGTTAAATTTTCCCTTGAATTATGGCTTTCTTATATCAAGAACACTTATTCTGCTATATATATTTGGATTTCAAACATATTACCAAGTTACTAATATTTTATATATTTCCAGTCATTTTGTAATTACTCATTTAGATTTATCTATATTTCTTACAAAGTCTATTGGTTACATTCGTTTCTCCTCTTACTATATTTCCCCATACTTAATTTGTGGTTCTGAGACATTTAATTTTTAGTAAAGTCTTTTCTTAGATATTGCTCTTTTAGAGTGTAGGGGCCAAGGGCAGGCTGCTGCAAGAATGTTATTTTGATTTAANTTTATTTTTATTTAAAAATAATTAAAACCTAGTTAGATGAAAAAAAAAAAAAAAAAAAAGGGTTCTCTTCCTGGTCCTTAACTGCCTAAATTTACATTGGAAAAGGAAACCTGTATCTTGAAGCGAGCTATTAACAGAGACCCCCCCCCTTACCTAAGAAACTTATCTGCATAACAGGGCAACCCTTGTTTTTCAAAAACCTTTCCTTTCACCTTCCTGCTAATGGCCTTCCTCCCCTTTGTATCCTTAGACCCTGACCCATTTCCTTAACTCATAGAGCTTCATTTTGCCTCATTGTCTTTGGAATTTCCCTGTCTGTGTGGATTTTGCATAGGGAATTTGATTTTCCCCTGTTAATCTGTCTGAAGTCAATTTGATTCTTAGTCCAGCTAGAAGGACCTTGAAGGGCACAGGAAGGTCTTCCTCTACAAGAGAATGTAGGCTAATATCTTCTCTCCTTCCCTACATATCTGCAAACATCTGTATTTCATGGTGATAGGTGAATGATATCTTGAATAGGTATAGAATTATTGGGAACTAATTCCTTTTTCCAAGTGTTATATGAATACTGTTCCTTATGCTATACCTCTTATAAGTTGTTGATTTCTGGGACACCTGGGTGGCTCAGTCAGTTAAGCATCTGACACTTGATTTCCACTCAGGCCATGATCTCAGGGCTGTGAGATTGAGCCCTGCATTGGGCTCCATGCTGGACATGGCACCATGTTCTCCCTCTCCTTCTGCCCCTCCATCCCCACTCTCTCTCCTCACTTACCCGAAAGAAGAAAGAAAGAAAGAAAGAAAGAAAGAAAGAAAGAAAGAAAGAAAGAAAGAAGAAAGAAAAAAAACCTCATCCATTGCTATTCTTTAAATGGTGATTTTTTTTTTCTGACAACTTTAAATTCCTGTTTGTATTTTCAAGATTATACCAAGAGCTATATTCATTTTCTAATCTTCTCTGTCATAAATTTGGTGAAACTTTCAATCACAAAGCTTCATTATTTCATTATTATTTATATCCTCCCTTTTCTCTGTTCTTTATTTCCTCTTGCGGTAATTTCATGCCAGTTTGGTGATACTTTAAATTGTGGTCTTCTCTCGTCATCTGATATTACTTACTTTTTAGAGTTACAAAATAGCTGTATGATAATATTTACTAGTTATATTTAGTGGGAAAGAAAGGCAGAATGTACTTAATCCATCTGACCCAAATCAGGAAACTCCCTAGTGACTGATATGCAAGGGAAAAAAAAAGTTAAACAGATTACACACACACAAAGAATAGTAAACTGAAGTTAGACCTGAAAAATCACTCCATATATAATGGGGATAAACACGGAGATGAAAAATATGAAAGACAAGCTTATAATCATAGAGCATAAAATGAAGTACAGCATACATTAAATTAGATATCCAAAAATAAATAATAAAGAGAATGAGAAAAAAACAGTAAAAAATAGCTGAGAAATTTGTAGAATCAATAAAAATTATTCTAGAATGAATTAAACATATCAATAAAATAAAACTTCTATTTATCTAAACAGCACTCTAAAATGTGAAGCTGGATAAAAGGTACTTATAAAATATGTATCAGCAAAAGCTGTGTGTCAGATCTCTAACGAAATTCTACAAATCAGTAAGAAAAATAATATAGGAAGAAAAGACAAAAGATATGAAGAATCATTTTTTTAGAAGATGAAACACTAATGGAGAACAAAAACATATACAAAGTTTACTTTCTTCAGTAATCAAAGACATGCAAATTAAAACCATAAGGAGACCTCATTTTTCCATGTGTTTTAAATGTATTCAACACTTATTTCACAGAGTATTCATTAATTACAAGGCATTGTACTAAGAACTTCAGAGGCTATTAAAGTTGAAGAATGCAAAGCAGGCTAACTGCCATCGCCGAGATTACAAAATGGCAGAGGAGAAATAATTTCTATGGAGATAAAGTAAGAAAATAGTATCCCAGTTAAAAGGATACATTGTTAATAATAAACAATTAACACAGTGATGTATGAAAAAGAGATATGTTATTTAAATAATCTATAGAAAGCTAGTAAGATATACTAACCTTCTCCAACTGTAAAAATGCAAAACCAACTAAAATATTTATTTTTTTGGTTTTTTGAGACAGAATTAATTATTCACTTATTACATTGGAATAGTACTTATCTAAAAATTAGTGCTACATATGTCTGTTTGTCTCAATACGTGGTAAAAAATTTAATGACAGCAATCCCACTTTTTCATCTTGGACAGCCAGAATCCATCATTGCATCTGTCTCATAATGAATTTTAATTGCATGAATAAAATGTAAAAAATAATTTATTCAATGTGATAGAAATTGAAATCCGGGGAAATAAATCTCTGCTTTCTTTGGTGGACAATTAAAAAAAAAATCAATGAAAATGGAGTGACATGATGAAAACCATATTTTAAGAAGATGAATTTACCTGTCCTGTACTTGATAGACTGGATAAAGGAAGAGACTGTTAGAAGGCACTGAACATATCCATTGTGAGAGAACAAGCTTAGGAAAAAGGGTACCAGCAGATGAGTAAAGATGATGGAACTATTCAACAGGCAAATTGAATATTAAATGAACAGACTTTTAATAGCACACAAGGTGTATATTGATGGCTAGGAAAAAACAAAGGAGGAGAGGACACAGAATATTTGTTCAGTATGAAACTTCTCTATAGTGTGTTGACTAGATCCCTTCAACTGCATGTTTGAAGATGAAATTAATCTCGTGAACCAGTTAAGGAGAAGCAAACACCAACACAATTGAATTGTGTGTCAATAGATATCCAAGGTGGCTCAGAATAAAAAGAGTAAAGAAATGTTGATTGTGCATTAAAATATGCAAATTATTCAGTGTGGAAATTATTTCTGGGAGAAGATGAATATTGTAAAGGATTATATTAACAAAAGAGTAAATAGAATTGGAAAATAGGAGTAGCAGATGTTATCTTTTGTTTTCTACTTGTCAGAGCCAGCGAGTCCTGCATTTTCAACATTGTGATTTAAATTCCTCTTGCCCACCATCCACTAGGCATCAGGTGTTTGAACTTAATCTCAATACTGGATAGGAAACCTTCAAACAAAACAAGACATTATACTTTGGAAGCCCTGCTGCCTAAGTCTTTAAAAGTTGAACTCCATATCGTCGAATTCTTCACATACAATTAGTCAATACGAATCAAGATATTTGTAGCATGCTTTAATCTTAATGAACTTGAACAGTTCTTTCCCTTTATTGCTGACCTGTCTGAACATGCGTAATCTATGCTCCTCACCATTTTCTTCTATAATAATATATATAAACAGATATATAAATAATATATTAAAATTAGACTATGGACTCTGGGAAACAACTGAGGACTTCAGAGGGGAGGGGGGTGGAGGATCGGGATAGGCCAGTGATGGTTATTAAGGAGGGCACGTATTGCATGGAGCACTGGGTGTTATACGCAAATAATGAATCATGGAACACTACACCAAAAACTAATGATGTACTGTACGGTGACTAACATAACATAATAAAAAATTTTAAAAAATTAGACTAAATTATTCCCACATGCTCAAAACTGTATTCTTATTCAAGTTCCAGAAATTAATTTTAAAATGCTATTTTAAATTTCCTAACATAGATAACACGTACTTTCTATATAAGTAGGAACTAATATGAGGTAGTTTTGGAAATCTAAATCTGTTTTCCAACTTGAACAGCTTCTGTTTGAAGTGCTTCTTTGCTATACTACTGATGTGTACTATTTCAAGTTAAAATTTAATACAAATGGTGGTGACTTATTATGCTCAGAATGCAATCACCATTATATATTTAATGATTTTAATTCATAATATATTTACATAGATTTGACCAGAAAAAAAACAAACATTAAATTTATTTAAAGTCAGAACAACTAAATTTCTGTTAAGATATTGTATAATTTAACATCTTGCCATTCAGTTTCTCTCTCGCTAATGTATGAAAATGATGTTTGCTTATCACTACTCAAAGAAAAGCTAGTTGAAATTGGTAGTTGTAAAAGGACCTCTGGTTCTTTGGACAAGCATTCACCAGGGGAATACTTACAGCATCATAAAATTGATTAATACTTAAAAAATAATTTTGGTTTTGATGGCCTGGGTATAAAATGGTCTCTTTAGCTTTACTCTACATTTGTAGTCACCACTGAGATGAAAGCTGGTATTTCCATCAAGCCGGTTACAGTCTCAGTTATTTCTGACCCCATATATTCTTGTCACTTTTTGAATCACATTTTCCCCCCTCACCAGAATTAATATAAAACAACTACAAAAAAAAAAAACCTACCAAAACTTTTCTCTTTTAAATAACAATAAAATGATATTATTGAACCAAATTCTTATCAATAAATCTTTTTCTAGAGACCAGAAATAATTGCATTTTTTTCCTGCTCTCTGGCATGGTCAGGCAATCAGGTTCTCTAGGGAATCAAACATTTCTGTCAATAGTTTTCTCATGAACATAATCTATACATAAACTATCAGATTTCAACAAATAAATTATAACACTGTTCTAACACTAAACACACATATACAATTTATATACATGTCTTAATACTTCATAAATTACACAAAACCTTACAGTACATTGAGGCTATCAATAGTAATTTTATTAATTATTTCATTGCAAACCTACATCTTTTTTGTCTCTTTCCTTTTTGTCAGAAAAAATTTTTATTATAATTGTAATAGACAATATGATCTGTGTCTTACTTTAGATATTATGTGGTATAGGAAAAATAACTTGGTTCTTGTCCCAAGAAATGTAAAGTTTAATCTCCACGTCATTAAAATATTTCACTCTTATTTCCACAATCCCCACGTTGTACTCTAATAGCAGGAATAGATCAATTCTTTTTTTTTTTTTTTTAAAGATTTTATTCATTTATTTGACAGAGATAGAGACAGCCAGCGAGAGAGAGAACACAAGCAGGGGGAGTGGGAGAGGAAGAAGCAGGCTCATAGCGGAGGAGCCTGATGTGGGGCTCGATCCCATGACGCCGAGATCACACCCTGAGCTGAAGGCAGACGCTTAACCGCTGTGCCACCCAGGCGCCCCAGAATAGATCAATTCTTAACCTACATATCTTTCTACCCTATGTATAAAAATAACAAGCAATATAAAATGTTGAGAAATGTTTTCTGCTCTAATTAGAATGGATTGGTTAAGATGTATTCTTTATAGATCCTAATCAGGTTGAAAATAAGCAGAAAGCAAAAATGGATTATCCAACATATGTAATGATCATTAATGTTTAAGTTCATGGTGAAACAACTATGAGAATAATCTTCTTCCATAGTTATTTTGTGTAATGAGTGGCAAAATAAAAAGAAACTTGTATCATCAAAATGTTTTAGTATTAATTTAAAAATCAAAATGTGTATTTTCAATCTTTAAATATATATTACTTTTAATGCAGGTTTATATTTGAGTTAAACTTATACCTTAAAAAAAAATTGGATGATGATTACAACTAATGATCAGGAAACTAAATTATGGCCATTCCCTTTATAATGGTCTTTGGTCTTTCTATCTATAAAATATTTACCTTAATTTTAAAATAATTTTGGAATACCTGTGAGCCTTAGTCAGTTAAGCATCTGACTCTTGATAACAGCTCAGGTCTTGGTCTTAGGGTCATGAGTTCAAGCCATGTGTTGAAAAAATAAAAAATAAAAAATAAATAAAATAAAATAAGTAAATAATTTTGATTGACTAAGAACTTGGAAGACCTAAAGCTTAAGTACCATTTGTAATATCCACTTATTGTTCTGTAAATTATATAAAATATCTTAGGGCATTTAAAATAACAAACACTTCATACATTATTTGACAATCTTCTGTTAGTTCTTTAATATTCTCAAGGTCTCTAGAGATTCACTGTAACCAAGGACCATTGCTGAAGGTGGAAGGACCATGGGGTAACCCTGAAAACTATAGTATAATTAACTTAATTAGTTTTTTTACATGTTTAGATTTTTTAAATGTACACTGGATGAACTTGTCTAATTCAGGACAATATAGGATTATTTTTTATATTAACCACTTATTATTATTTTCATATATCAAATAACTTTTCTACGGCATCATTTAAGAAATTAAAAACATGTGGGGTGCCTGGGTGGCTCAGTTGGTTAAGCGTCTGACTTTTAATTTTGGCTCAGGGCATGATCTTAGGATCGTGTGATCAAGCCCCATGTCAGGTTCCATGCAATGCAGAGTCTGCTTGAGATTCTCTCTCTCTCTCTCTCTCTCAAATAATAAAATAAATAAATATCTCTAAAAAAAAAAAGGAAGTTAAAATCATTAGTGTTTTTGTTGTTCTTAAAATAGAGACCATTGTTTTATTAATAAACCCATAATTTCATTTGCAATTTTCTTTTCTGCAATGGCATAATGTTCTGAGGATCTCATTCTTTTCAGGTTTTCATCATACATAGCTTTACTACAACATAATTTTAATTTTCCTATCTTTAAAAAATCTCTCTAATATGTTTATAAGCAAATTAATTTTATTATAGTCATATATTTAGAGTATTATAATAATATGTTTCAAAATAAATGTAGAAAAATTAATTCCTTGATAATTGTAATGGAATAAATACAAATATTGACTTATCAAACTTTTTATATTATGGTTTTAGTATATTAGTTCAAGAAACATACATATATACACACATTCATATGCAGACACATGCATATATATTATGCATGTGTTAGTGTATGCACACACTAAATACATTCTATATCTATGAATATATACATATAATGTGTACAAACACATTTACTGTTATTTCTTATGATATAAAATGTATGTTCTTTCTCACCGAGTCAAAAGATCAAAAATGTGTAAACAATAATAGAGCAATTCAATTTTTCTCCTGGCTACTGAAGAATGAAGAAAGTGAATCATGATTAGTTTGAGATTTTTCCTTTTTTTCTTTATAAAGACAACCTTAACAGAAAGATCAGAAGCTTATAAGATGATTTCAAAAGTAGAAGCAGTAACAAAACTAATTTTTTCAGTGTAAACACCATTTCCTGGGAGTCCTGGAAGTAGCATAAATTCACTGTGTGACGAGGGTATTTATAAAATCTGGACTTCAGATTCTTTGTGTAATCAAGTCATTGAAAAAGAGCAGTAGCTTTCTGTATAGTTTTAAATTTCAATACACTATAATAGACACAATTAAGACTAACAGACTAGGTTACATAGACCAACCCCTTTTCAGAGTACATTTAGTGGAGATGTGTGAAATTTAAGAAATGCCATCTTGAAAGAACTAGCAAATAAATGAGATAGCAAATAAATATTGATCCAAATTGAGAAATGGACAGAAATTCAGAGTTATTCATTTGACTTGGGAACTTTTTTGCCTTTGGAGAATGTTGATCTCGAAGACACGGATTAAGATTGTGCAAAACTTTTGACAGCCTTCAAGTTATAGTGTGGCACAAATTAAAATCCAGGAAATTCCATAGTGAACCCTTGTTACTTTGGAATGGAATCCTAAAAACTTACATTCTAGGAATGGGGGAATTACCAAAAACACAAAACAAAACAAAACACACTCGAATTCACTGGACTTCCTCTGTGATTATCACAGGATGACCCAGAAAATTTAACAATCTCCTGACAAGGAGGTTGCCTTTTTATTGTCTTTTAGCATGCATCAGAAGCAAATGGGAATTTTCTTTAGAGAATGACATCATACCAGACCTCAAATAATTTCTACAATTTCTCAAAATATCCTGTCTCACAATCAATACATTCAAAGATTGTAATTATCAAACAAGCTCAAAATAATTATGCTTTCTTTATTCAATGAGATTTAAAAAATTAAATATTGGAATAGAGAATTGGAAGCCATAAAAATGAAATAAATTTGAAAAAGTACTAAATAGAAGTTCTAAAAATTAATGTATTTGCTAAAATAAAGACAAAATTAAAATTAGTATGGTTAGAAGTAAATGGAATCAGAAATAAAGTTAAATGAGCAAAATATAACTAGAAATCCATTATATGTTTCAATATTAAGATGGCGTTTTCAGTAAATCATGGTAAATCAAAAAAAGCCCAGTTAAAAGGTGAAATTATTTTAAACTGATTGTTATTGGAAATACAACATCTAAACACTTGGAAGGTAAACAGAGCATAGAGGGATACTTGTATCCTTAAATATATATATTAGAAAAATGTAAAGCATAAAATCAGTTAACTATTGATATATATTTAAAAATAAATATATACACATAGAAAAAAGTAATAATATATAAAGAACTCACTTAATAAAAAATTAACAAATCTACCTATGACTCTTTAAAAAGACTAAACAAGACTCATAAAAAAATGAGAGGACAAAAACAGTCAATATTAAAAAGGATTTCACTCTAAACTCTGCATACGTTAAAAATATATTAAAAGAATACTTGGATAAAACTAATAATATCCTTGGAAGTTTAAAAGAAATGGACAGATTCCTAGAGAAGCAACCACATCTTACAAAAACGAACATAAGGATATATAGAAAACTAAATATTTCTCTATGATTTATTATGAATGTGTCTAAACATATAGAAAAGTAACAGGATTTTTGTGGTAAATCCTCATATACTCACCACCTAGATTCTATTATTAATATTTTACTATACTTGTTTTATCACATAACTCTCTATAAATATTCCTCTTGCTAGGCATCAGTCCATTTTATTTTTGATGCATTGGAAAGTAAATCATGGACATTAGTACAATTTCCTCTAAGAAGCATACATGCTATTAGCTGGAATTAAATTTTTATATACATTTTTATATTGAGGGAAAACTTGCATATAGTGAATTTTATAGATCTTAAGAGAATATTCAGTGAGTTTTGACAAAAGCATATGCCTGAGTAACAGTAAATGCTACCAGGTTATAGAACATTACTCCTGTCTCCTCCAAAAAAAAATCACTTTTTAAATTTTTTATCGTGATTTAATTTTGCCTGTTCTAGAAGTTAATATAAATGAAATCATAGAGCATGCACTTTTTAATGTAAAGCTCCTTTCACTTAGTACAATGATTTTGAGATTCATGCTTGTCATTGTGTATAAGTAATTTATTCCTTTTTGATGCTGAGTAGTATTTCATTGCATGAATTTACTGCAGTTTCTTTAACCATTCTTCTGTTGGTGGATACTGGGGCTATTTTTAGTTTCGGGCTATTTTTAGTTTCTGACTATTATGAACAAAGCTGATAAGAACATTCTTAAGAAGTCATTTTTAAAATGTATTCAGAAATGAAAAGGACAAAACATAGTTAAGATACTTTTAAAGAATAAAGTTTGAGGGTTTGTATTATTGGGCTTCAAGCCAAGGATAGACATACAGATCAAAGAAAGATAACAGAAAGCTGGAAATAATCACATATACACACACACAGAGGAACTTAATTTATGACAAAGGTGACAATATTAATAATCATAAAAAATATGTCTACTATTAGCAGTATAATTTGTGCCACTGACAATAGTACTCAGAGTTTGTTGTTATTGATTTATTGATGTTACTCTTAGTTTACAATCATCGTTTTATGTTTTTCCATGAAGTTCAGAGCTGGAGGTTTTGGTGTAAAAAGTTCAGTTTTCTTCAAGGTAGTTAGTATATAAAGAATCATTCTTTACAAATATAGTTTCCCTGGGGCTCTCTCTCTGCAAGACCAGACTCCAATCAAGAGTCTATTAAAGACAAATACCTACAAAATAGAAAACAAAAGTTATTTTTTCTCAATATAAATCTTGTCCTTTGCTGAATTAAGACTTCCTTTTAGATTGATTTAGGAAAATCAATTAAAAAATCCCCCCATATTTGCATTGAAAAAAAGAAAATACACCCTGGAGAACTAATGATTGATACATTGTAAGTGTGATATATTTTTAGTACACAGTTTTTCCAATTAAAAGTTGCCAGGAGGAACAAATTATCAACTCTTGTTTTGATGTAATGGGAGATATAATTGTATACTCCTATTTCTCAGTCCAATTTGCATTTGATTAAACTTTTTATTTTGATTTTCAGCTCATAAGGACTGAAAAGAAAGATATATCCATGTGATATAGTAAATGTTAAAGGGAATAAAAAAATATTTTACCTTGAAAGTTCAGCTTCCTAGAATATGTTTCTCTTTTGATGGTAAAACGTGAGTCAGAAGGTGAAAAATGTGAATTGTATCCAGAAAGTATAAATTAGAGATGATAGTGGAAATATTTATATGTGGCCATAACATAGCACATGAAACTAATGTTTGGTCTATTTTTTCCACCTCCATCATCCACTTCCTGTGTAGGAACATCTGAGGATGTTCTGTATTAGAATACTATATCAGGACACTATATCAGAATAGGTGAAGGTAAGGGGAGCCCTGCACAAGTGTCAATCATGATCTCCTACTCTATTCCCAAGAGGGAAGAAGCAGAGCCAATTGTTTTGGTTTACTATAGAAATAATTAAATGAAGGCCTCTTATTGAAAGAGAGATAGAAAAAAAGTCAAAAAAGAAATTGATAGGAGACATTTGAGAAAGATCAATCCACAAAATTGAGAATCCACCCAACAATCACTTTTGAATATAAGAAGATGATTCTGATACTCTGAGACTGGCGATTTCCCACTTGTAGTTTGCTGAATGACAAACTCCGTACATAAATCCTGAACTTTTTTTTCTTTTTTTGATTGGGGGAATCATATGATGGGAAGGTGGTTGACCTAATGGTTAGCTTAGAGTAGATATAGAAGTTATCTTGGCTCATGAAGATGCTAGTCTTCCACTCAAGCAGCCACCAGCCAAGATCTCCTCAGCCTCTTTCACATGTCCTATTACATCCAGTACAATGAGTGAGAGTGAGACAGCAGAACCTCAAGTCCTGGATATCACCTGTGCACAGCTGAAATTTGATGGAAACATTACCAGAGAAAGCCAACTAAGAAGAACCCTAAAACCAGGTGTGGATTTCCTATCACCATGGTATGTACCCACCCATGTCCCTCAGTTACTCCCTATTTCCTCCAGGTGATGGTCCAGGAAGAGGGAAGATAGAGGAGGAAAAGGAAGAGCTCTTCAAACATCATAAAAATTCAAAAAGGAAGCTTCTAATCATGACTGCAGTGTTAGTTCTTGAATCAGGTTACATAGCTTGTCCAAAAGGTATTAAAATTTAGACTAGAAGAAAGGAAGAAAGAAAGAAAGAAGAAAGAAAGAAAGAAAGAAAGAAAGAAAGAAAGAAAGAAAGAAAGAAAGAAAAAAGCCCTTAAATTATAATTAACGATGTCATTTTTGTTGCCAAAAGCAAAGAGTAGCCCCTAAAGGAAATTTATTTATGTAATACAAATATTAGTATTTGTGCACATCTGACTTGTAGTTACCCAATTTATACCAATTATAAAAATGAGATTCAGTAAGATGAGAAAATGTAAGTGTTGCTTTTGCTTTGGGCTCCTTATGACCCCTTTCAATCTTTCTGGCTTTATCTATCTAATAGCCTGTCAGTCTAAATTCTCTGTGACAGTGAGCACTTCTTTTAGTTCCACTATGTAAGTGAGTCTTTAACTAAGAGGTTAGTTGTACAAAATGCCTCAGGATCAATACATGTGGGAGAATATAGTGTACTTGCAGAGTAATATGAAGTCTGGAGAATATTCATTTGTAGGAAGAGATGAGACAAAATGTCATCAGCATGAGATAAAATAGTTTCAAGTGTGACAAAATAGAGGAAGAGAGAGATAATAAGTAAGATGTTTCATGATTAGTGAATGACACAAAAGCACACAGGATCCACACCCCATTTTTTATTTTTATTTTTTTTACTATGGGCATCGTCATGTTTTCTGTGGATATTCTTAATAAAGGGGGAAAAAAAACCCTGTAAGTCATGAAAAATAGTAAGACAATCATACTCACCATGAGACAATAAACACCTACTTCAGAAAAGTTTTTCAAAACTCAGGCTTCTGTATTCTTAATAGGCTGTTTATTGAAGGGCAAAAAAAAAAATTATAATTCCCTTGAGCAGCAAGCACAATGTCATGAACCTCTGCAAAACATAGAAAACCTTTACACTTGTCTATTGGCGATGGTGTTCCACAAATGTCAGCATCATGCTCTGTTTTTTAACTTTATCAATAATATCAATAGTAGTCTACTTGATTTCAGTCGCTCTGAGGAATCCAAATATACATCACCTTCTCCAGGGCTTCAGGTCCTGAAAAGGAGACATCAGCTCAAAGTAAGGAAAAAGTAGAGGTCAAAAGGAGCTTTAGGAGAACTTCTAGCCAAAATGAGAAAAAAAAAAAAGTGTGTGTTTGGCATGTGTATTAAATTTCACCAAAATCTTGGGCGCATGGGTGGCTCAGTAGGTTAAGCGTCTGCCTTTGGCTCCTCTCATGATCCTAGGGTCCTGAGACTGACTCCCACATTGGGCTCCCTGTTCAGCGGGGAGCCTCCCTCTCCCTCTGCTGCTCCCTCTGCTTGTGTGCTCTCTTGCTCTCTGTTTCTCAAATAAATAAATAAAATCTTAAGAAAAAAGAATAAATTTTACCAAAACGGTACTATAATCATTTTAATACATAAGGTTTTCAAGTCCTATTGTTTTCATTATAGTAACACACACACGTATTATTGATGGCTGGCCAGAATATCAAGTATATTCTAATATGTCTAGAAATAGTCTGAATTACTGTATATAATCACATCCACCTCTTTCCACCCTGACTGCTAAAAATTGTGCAGTCTTGTAGATGGAAATAGAATATCTTTTCTAAATTGTTAGTGAGATATTGATAGATATTCCATGATAAAACAGACTATAATTGATAAGATTGAGAAATGTTGATTTAAAAAGTTAAATAACTTCATGTATTTCAGGATTTCTCAGAAAATTTGCTAATGAGAATTATAACAAAATATTAGTGAAAGGTATCTTGCTTAGGGGATCATGAGGGTGATCCAGAAACAAAATGCTTGAACAGGTTGAGAAGTGGTATTTTGTAGGAATTTAAAGTCACTAATGTGATATCAGAAACAGAGGAAGTGAGGCTGGAGAAATAGGGAGAAATCAATTGTGGCAGGGCTTTGTCATTATTCTAAGAGGAGTAGAAAGTCTTTGAAAGATTTAAAACAAAGGAGTAAGTAACTTGTGTGTTAAAAGATGATTCTGGCAGCACTGCAGAATGGATTTGGGTGTGGAAGAAAGAAAGGAGGATCCAACTCAAAAGAATATACCAGTGGTTGAGAGGAGGTAAAAGATCTTTAGACCAGAGCAATGGCTATGGTAATGTAGAGACATGCCTATTCCCAAGGCAGTTTTAATTGGCTGATCTATGTATTCATTAAAAAAATTATTTGGTCCCTACTATGGAACTTGAGCTGTTCTAGTCAGAGGAGATATCAGCAAACAAGATAGATAAGGACTCTGTTCATGTACAATGTATAGTCTCCTGGATCCAGAAATATAAAAACATATGTAAACAAACTAACTGAATAAGTAATAAAGTTTAATACGATCAAAATAACTCTGCAGAAAAAAATGAAATACAAGACTTTGTGAAAGAATAAATTAGAACTCATAGAATTGAAAATATAATTGTTGAAATTAAAACCTAACTAGACGAGTTAAATAGCACATTAGAGACAACTGAAAAGAAAAAAAGGTGAATGGGAAGATATCATCTAGAATGAAACACAAAGAGAAAAAGAAATTTTAAAAGTACATGGGAGAGAAATTGAAGGAAAAGGAGAAAACTTATGGTGATAAAGGTCAGAAAATCAGCTACCTGTGGGTGGTTATTGATTATAAGTTGCATAATTCTGGAAAACTGAAATTATTCCATATCATGGGTGTGTACAAAAATAAATTTGTATCAAGACACATTCTTATACTTGGTTCAATGTTCTAGATGTAAGCTATACCTCAAAAAAAAAGTAAAAACAAAAAATAAAAAGATAAAAAGAAAAATTAAAAAAATACATTTGATTAGAGTTTTATATTCTGGGAAGTAAATGAATAGACGAAAAGCAAAGAAAATAACTGGAAAACTTCCAATGATGGTTTTGTTCAACATTTTTTGGAAAAATAGTAGAAACATGAAGGAAAAACAGACTCTATAGAATTAACTTTAATAGGTGAGAAGAGAATTTGAGCTTGCTTATCTTAGCCAATGTTTTTAAGGATCTTTTCAATACTTTTGTAGCTTCATACAGAACACTCCTATTATATAGTGTAAGGGACAATCTATAACACATGGGCTTCATGCTACATTTAGTATATTGGATATTAAACTGTGAACATTATCCTAATCATTCATTTAAAGCAAAGACCTCAAAAACAGGCAACAGAAGACTTATTACAAGGGATGTTAGGATTTGGAATGTAAAAGGAAAGAGCGCTATAGCTCCACTACCACTTTTAAAGCAATTGGTTCCCATGAGAATAATCACAGCTATTATGCTTCTTTATATCTTTATAGGACCCTGTGAAAGGAACAAGAACATCTTTAGGTTGCCGGTTCCAGGATGCTAATTGAATAAAACAAGAACAGTCTTCTTTTTTTTTAAGATTTTATTTATTTATTTTATTTATTCGACAGAGATAGAGACAGCCAGAGAGAGAGGGAACACAAGCAGGCTCATAGCTGAAGAGCCTGATGTGGGGCTCGATCCCATAACACCGGGATCACGCCCTGAGCCGAAGGCAGACGCTTAACCGCTGTGCCACCCAGGTGCCCCAAGAACAGTCTTCTTAATAAGCCTTCCAGAATTCTTCTTTCAACCTTTCCCCATTATTTCTTTTTCTTCATCCTTCATTTTCATGCCTCCATACTTTTCCTGTGATATCCAGTTGTATATTCAATAGTGACTATTGGAAAAACCATGTCATCTCATAAGCAAAACTCAGCCTGTGGGACTACTGCACCTTCAATATGATGCATAGCATTTTGCACACTTTGCATCACCAAGATGCCTGTGACAGCTTGATTTTCTGTTTACTCATGCACAAAAATATTACTGAACATTCTGTCACAGGTTAGATTTTCCAGAATATACTGGAGAAGAATTTCGGATGTAAGATATATATTAAGAAACAGCAGTCAAGGGGCACCTGCGTGGCTCAGTCAGTTAAGCATCTGCCTTTGGCTCAGGTCATGATCCCAGGGTCCTGTAATTGAGTCCCCCATCAGGCTCCCTGCTCAGTGGGGAACCTGCTTCTCCCTCTGTCCCTCCCCCTCTCCCTGCCCCTCCCCCTCCACTTGTGCTCTGTTTCTCCCTTTCTGTCTCTCTCTCTCTCAAATAAATAAATAAAATCTTGAAAGAAAGAAGAAAGAAAGAAAGAAAGAAAGAAAGAAAGAAAGAAAGAAAGAAAAGAAAAGAAAGAAACAGCAGTAAAGGGAAGGATGAAGGAGAGGAAGAATTTAAGCCAAGATAGAAGTCCTATGTAGTGTTGACAATTTTTTTTTAAAGATTTTATTTATTTATTTATTTAACAGAGATAGAGACCGCCAGCGAGAGAGGGAACACAAGCAGGGGGAGTGGGAGTGGGAGAGGAAGAAGCCTGATGTGGGGCTCGATGCCTTGAGCCGAAGGCAGACGCTTAACTGCTGTGCCACCCAGGCGCCCCAGTGTTGACAAATTTAGCAGAGAACTATAAAATGACTATTGCACATCAGAATGTCCTATATCAGATAGAAATGGCTGAGATTTTTATATTCCATTTCACTAGAGACCAGAGCTCAGAGTTGTAAGGATGGTAAGCACAAAAGCACCCAGTAGGTATGGGAGCAAAGAGATGATTACAAATGGGGTCATTCCTGTTTATCTCTTACTTCCAGACCTATGTATTTTTCCTTTTGGAAAATACTTACTTTTTGTTCTCTGATTTTATGAATACACTGCATGCTAGAGGATGGCAAAACATCTTCACAGAGTGTTGTCTCTGAGGTGGCACTTCGGGTATGTCTTCAATAGGCATGACAATGCTGTAACAACGTTGAGTATGTGATACAATAAATGTATCTTATGTTCATTATCCTACACTCAACCTATTAAATGGTTTCCCTGGTCTGACATGTTCCTTTTTTTTTTTTTTTTTTTTGACATGTTCTTATGTAAGATTCCACATTTAAAAAAGCAAACACCTCCACATGCTCTCATATTATAGTGCTGACTGGTCTCTACAGTTAGAGATGGTGACCAAACCATGGGTGGAATATGTGATAATCTCTGTGAGAATAAAGTGTCACTCCAGATAGAAAAATCCCAATGTAGTCAATTTAAACCATGTAGTTGATCTTTGAGAAATTGTGCCATATGAGAGGCTTAGCACTTTTCACTATTCTTGACAGTTATACATTTGGCATCAGCAATAGATGGTTCAGTTTTCGTAAGTATGGATCCATGGTGTTGACCATTGGCAGCCTCCATCTCTATCAGTGTGGCAACCTCATTCTTGTATTCATTATGGCAGAACTGGATTGCCCAAGACAGAGGGGCTTATATCATTGGCTTGAATCATTTGCCTTTTCTATAGTACATGCTTTCTGGTGGGTATTAGAATGATAATGTAAAGCACTTCACTTTTTATGCCCACTCATATATGTCCAGACTCATGTATTCACTCAGCCTTCCTTGTCTCCCAATCCTGGAAAAAGCTTTCCTTTGCTTTTCGTGGCCACCCATGAATGAGGATACAGTGAAACCTCTATCAATTTTGGTTAGCACCCACATACTGAAATAACCAAGCACCCATATATATAAACTAAACTTGTTTTCATTGTCCTCCTCCTTCAGCTGGTCATAAGAATTCTTCCATAAAACCACAGGCAACATACTGAAGGAACAGCTGCTGTAGAAGTGGTGGATGCCATATTGCTTGTGACTTCTCATCTTGTTTATGCTCATGGATGCCTTTACTACTTTATCTTACAATAGATTATTGCTGGGCCTTTGTGACCACATGACTTGGTAGATCTGCAGGACCCACCTTATGATGGTAGCTCCAGCCATGTGGTCATTTAGTCTCATGATCAAGTCTTTTTCCATACCTATCAGGGTCCAGAGGCATGTAAGAGTTGTTTTCATAGGGCATATAATTCTCTTGTGGAGATTTTGTGGCCTTGCTTCAGAAGCTCAGGGCCTGTGTCATAATGCTTTTAATATTGCTTGCTACAAACTCCACATGGAATCTTTTCCCTCCACTGATACTACCAATTTCATAAAGTCTGCAGGATTACAGGGTCTCAGTGCTAAGGATGCAGGTACCACACCTCAGATCTAGTGCAGGGGAATTTCCTCTTTTAAGGCTCACTCCGAGATGGAAGCCTTTTGCATGCCTGGTTTATGACCAGAACATATTCCCAGGTGTGAAATTTGCTGTTTCCAAAACATGAAAAGGTCCACCAGAAAGTGTGCTTCCTTCTTTGCAATAGGCAGTACAGGTGCAATAATTTATCTTTTACTTTGGAGATTATGCCCTTTTCTCCCATTGGAATCATTTTTTTAATATTTAAATACAAAAAGTGAGCACATTTTTTTTTCTTTTTTAGACACATGCGCAGGTCCAATAGCCAAAATGGGCAGAAGAAATGAGCTCCTGCTCTGTCCTCCACAGTCCCCACTGTGAAGCTGCTGCCAGCCCTCCTTCCTTTCCAACATAGAAATTCACAGTGGCTTCTTTATACGTTGTAATGCATTATGTGTTTTATATTTTATGATGGCCCTTCCCAGCATCTCCATCCTTAAAAACAAAAATATTCAGGGGTACTTCCTTCCCAGTGGCATCACTTCCTATGCCACGATGGGAGAGTGAGGAGATCTTGTAGTCACATATTACTTAGCGAAAGGGGTGGGCTGGCCAGAGCTGGAGCAACCACCTGCATTGCTGCACTCTGGTATCAGAGGGAGGACAGAAGAAATGGGACAATGTGGAGGGCACAGTTGCAAGTTAGCAGTGTCAAGGAGAAACTGGGGAGAATTCTCCCCACCAGGTTTAGATAGATCAATGTGCTGAAGTTACTACTACTACTACTACTACTACTACTAATAATAATAATAATAATAATCAGCAGTTCAAACACTATTGAATTTTCAAACTTGTCTCACCAAGACAATTCATACAGGAGTAACAATCTAGATCTTTCCAGGAAGTGAAGGTAGACCCCTGGCTTTCCTCCTGAGAGCCTGTGTTCCTCCTTAGAAACATCTGCCCTTGTCACAGTTGTTGCTGCTGCTCCATTTGAAACTTCTCAGTCTCAAAGACAACAGGAAGAACCAAGATCATGAAGGAAAATGGTCCCAGTCAGCAAGGCTGCCCTCGAAAACCTGTACATTTTTAGAGCTATAAAGAGGGAGAGATCAAAAGTGGCCCCCGCTGTGGACCAGACCCTCTCTGGGAACATCTCTTTCAGACCCCACAGTCTATCTGACAGGGTCTATTCTAGCTCCTTGCCTTCTTCCTCCTCCAGTTCCTCCTCAGAATTCTTGGCATTACCTTTCAGAAGAAATTCATACTGGAACAGGGGCACCCCAGGGCCGCTAGTGGTGGCAGCAGCCATGGTTTTGAAGATTATGTCTTGACATGATTTGGACCACTAGACACTTAAAAATGTCACAGATAGGGCTGCTTGAGTGGCTTATCTGGTTAAGCATCTGACTTATGGTTTTGGCTCAGGTCATGATCTCAGGGTCCTGGAATCGAGCCCCGCATGGAGCTCCTTGCTCAGTATGGAGTGAGGAGCAGTGAGATTCTTTCCCTTTCCCTCTCCCTCCCCCTCTGCTCCTCCCCCCACTCATGTGCACTATGTCTCTTTCTCTCTCTCTCTCTCTCTCAAATAAATAAATGAATAAATAATAAAATCTAGTTTCTGGAGTGCATGTGTCTTACCAAGACCTTTAGTATGTCCAATTCTTACTCAACCTATCCATTCAATACATTATCAGTGTAATATCAATTTGATGTTCTACAGACTATTCAGATGGTCCAGGTCACTTGGTACTATATCATGACAGGGCAGAAAATGAACATAGCTTTGGGGGGAAAATGAAAATGTGTATTTTTTTCTGCTTCATGTGAATGCTAAAGTGTTTAATTCTCTATTTTGATAATGATGGAAAAGAGTTCAGTTGCCAAATCAATGGCTAATACTATGTGTCTGAGTATTCTTAATATACTCTAGCAAAAACACCACATCTAGTATGTTAGCTGTAGTCAGGGGTACAACTTGGTTGAGCTTGAAATAATCTCTAACAATTTTCCAGGGTCTATCTTCTTTCTGTGGGGATCATACTGGTGAGCCATATGAAGATATGACAAACCACTACCCCAAATCCTTTTGTATTCTTAAGAGTGGCACTAATTTCTGCCAGAGCCTTGCCCAGAATGTGATGCTCATTTTGATTTACTATCTTGGCTGGATATAAGTAACTACAAAGTCTTCTGCTTCCGCTTGACTTTACCTATTATGATCGCCTGTGTCCTATGGACTAAGAACCCAATGTGGGGTTGTGCCAACTTCCAAGTATGTCAGTCCCAATTATATATTTGGGTACCAGGAAAGTGATGACTGGCTGTCTTTGCAAAATGAAGGTAGTCATTGTAAACCAAACTTTGATCAACACTCTATTTATTATCCCAGCCCTATGTATTCTCATTCTAAAGGTGCCATGATAATACTTCAGGTCTCTGGCTATCAATGTCCACTCAGATGCGGTGGTCATCAGTCTTCACAATGTCTGGGTATTTCCCTTTGCTCAATGCACAGTAAGTTGTGTAAATGGTGATATATCCCTTTAAGAGAATTATTGAAAGAACCATTATCTTGTATACTTGCTTTGTTTTGTAGTATCTTTCTTACTGAAAACCCAACCACATCTTCAGTTGATGGATTCCAGAGTGGTCAAATGACTCAGTTGTGGAAACCAGATATGAAATTTTAACTTTGTATTGGGGGCACAGCCCTCAACAATCCAGTCATTCACCTTTGATTTTTTACAGTTTAGGATTACCCATGTATTTGTCTCAAGGACTGCTATATTTTATTAAACGTCTCCATAACTCTGTGGGTCAGAATACTTGGGCTGCTCCTTTGACCTTATACATTGTTGCAATAACTGTGACCCTCCCCCTCTGACTTCTGGAGGTTAAATGCCTCCACTTGGCTTCTATTGTTTCTCACATCCCCATGCTATCTTTAAACTAAGTTCTGTATCTGTCTAATATCAATGTGGGTGAACAACTCTGGGTTTGTCTGAAACTGAATTGTTTCCTGGGATGTAGAGTGCTAAAACTAAGAGAATTGGTCATCCTACATACCACCAGCCCTGGACTAAAAAGGAGAGCCATCACTCCCCTTTTTTTTTTTTTTTTAATCTCCATCACTAAACTTTTTAAATTCATGCTGGCACCTGTATAGAACACTTCTCATGGTGTGTTCTATATTGGCATGGTATTCTCATGCCAATACCATGGCAATCCTGGTATTTCAATTCATTCAAAGAAATTTAGCATCACTTTTTCCATGCATGTAAGAGGCATCCTAGTAATGAATTAACACCATTTCCTGGGGTCTTTTTCATGATGTTAAATTTTGTCCCTTGGAGAGTGCCCCTAAGTCAAAAACCTATTTCCTATCCAGGTTTATGGTTGACGTTCTGTGCCCTCTGCCCTCCCACTGGAGGAGATAAGTTTTCTTGCATGCAAAGAGGACTCTGAAATTCATAGCAGGCTTTAAGGTGCCTGTCACCCACCCTCAGCTCTTCACTTTCTTTCAGTAGAGCACCAGTGGTATCTAGCAATAGCCATCCAATCCCTTAACCTTACAGCCACTATGTCTTCAATACATTTCTAATGTGTAACACATCACGTGTTATACATTAAAAACACAGGAATGGAGTGACTAGGTGGCTTGGTAAGTTAAGCGTCTGCCTGGCTCAGGTTGTGATCCCTGGGTCCTGGGATCAAGCCCCACGTTGGGCTCCCTGATCAGCAGAGTCTGCTTTTCCCTCTCCCTCTGCCCCTCTCCCCAGCTCATGCTCTGTCTCTCTTAAATAAATAAATAAATATTAAAGAAAAGAAAAGAAAAGAAAAGAAAAGAAAAGAAAAGAAAAGAAAAGAAAAGAAAAGAAAAAAAAGGAACACAGGAATAGCTTCACAATTCATTACCGGTGAAGTTTTAACAATTGGACTGCCATGCTGTGCCAGTGGCTGCCTGTGGTCCATCTATCACCAGTCATAGGGTCCTCACTGCCAGGCAGGTAGTGAATCATCCAACTCTAAAGCCTCATCTTATCACCAGTTTTCTTGGACTACTCCCAGTGCCAACTATTGCAAATTGGGCCTCCAGACGTAGATACTGGGATGGAGTGTAAGGTGTAAGATGATTATGAGGAATCAACACCAATGGAAGGAAGGGGGAAGAAACATTACTGAGCAGAGGAAGAAGTCAAGCTGCAGTGCAGGCCCAACACATCTTTGATCCATCTGATGAGGAGCCCATCAGATTTTTCCATGTTGAACCAAAGTACATGGGACTTTATATCATTCTTCTCAGTCATTGAATGTGGGATACTCCAGTGATGAGATCTCTGTACCCGAGGCAGCCTCTGAAGGATTTCACAGCTGAAGGATATGGGCTAGCTCTCCCTGCAATACTGCAGTCTTCCTCGAAAAGAGATCTAGAGGTGAACTTCCTTGTCTACCAGAACTTCATTCTCTGATGTCATGCTATCTGAGGGAAAGAAAGCAATGCATACTAAATGATCATTTTTTGCCCTATTATTTCTTGTACCTGTATTCTGAACAAGAATATTTATGGACGTTAAATACATCTGATCATTTTAATAGTGATTGTAATTGTACATAAAATTGACACTCTCATCCTAGTAAAATTACTGATATGCATAAGCTATACGTAAAGATAGGGTATTGAATAAATAGCTTGATCTTATGTGTACTAGATTATAATAAGAGCATAGGGGAATTAGGGTAGAGTTCAGCTGCTTGCAATAAAAACCTGACAGAAAAAGCCAACGGTGGTACAAATGGGTAATTAGGTTGGTCTTTCTCATGTTACAAGTAGTTGGAAGGTCACTACTACAGGGCTGGATTTGCTGCTCAAAGTCCCAGTTTCCTTTTATCTTTCTGCTCCTCTATTCTTAGCCTGTCTTGTCTCCCCACGGTTATAAGATGGCAGCTACACTACAGGCATGAGATTCTGTATTAGACACAAAGAAAGGGAAAAGGCTAAATGGTAAAGATGGTTGGTGACTCTTTTATCAGGAAAAATAAAATGCCTTCCCAGAATTGTCCTTACTCCGGAGATTCATGCTTATACCTCATGCTTAGAATTATGTCACATGGTCACCACTACCTACAAGGTTGCCTGTAGGTAAAAGTTTTCTACCTGAGCATGTTAGTACCCCCAAACCACATCAATATTCTTTTATTAAGGAAGACCAGAATGCAACCTGCAGTGTTTGCCACCGGGCATGTTTAAATTTTTAAATGGCTAACCACTGACTGTTAATACTACTAATATTGTAGAAGCAAACTTATAGAGAATTTTAATATTTTTAGCATTTCATATATTGCACACTATGTTTAGCTTCTTTTATTTATAGATTGAGTCCAGTTTTAACAAGTTATTCTGCCCTGAAACTATCTTAGAGTTAACGAAATAAACGCACATTTTTCTGATATAGTCCTCACAAATTTAAAGGCATTCTTCTAAGATATCAAGAAACAAAACGAACTTCTGTGCAGTTACCTATCATAAAAGCATGTTAACCTTTTAGTCAGATGCTGTTGAAATGTGTTTAAAAATTTCCCCTTCCTTTCAGCATATGGTAGTAATAGATGAATTATTTATAAAAGGGAAAAAATGACAAGACTATACTCCCAAATAAGATGAACATGCCAATCTATTAGAAATAAAACAGAAACTTAATAAGATAGTAGGGCTAATGCTTGAGGCCAACTGGACGGCAACACTTGAGGCAAAACAAACAAAAACAAACAAACAAAAAATGTCTAGGAATTCATTTTCTGTGGCATAATTGGTAATTGAAATGTCCCTATGGAGATTTTGGTGACCAAAATCAGTTTACACAGTCGGCTAGAGCATGGATCATCTGTCCACATAAGATGGATGCAAATAGCTGAGGGCATTCATTGCTTGGGGCTGCAATTTCTACCAAGCTGTCTACCTGGGGTCAAGAGAAAGTAGCCAGTCTCAAAGCCAGAAATTTAGCCAAGTTACTTGCTAACTTAGTTATTATCTGTAATCTCCCCAGCATGGGGTTAGGGCCCTGAGTACCCTTGTTTCCACTCTGGGGAGTCCCACAGCTAGCATGGAGGTAACAAGAAAAGCACTGGCCAGATAAGTGGGTTCAGAGTTTCCCTGCAACCAGCCTCCTTGGAGTCATTCCTTAACTTCCATGGAAACTTCCCCTGTCTCCCTTTGCCCTTCCTCAGTCATTTGAATCTATGTTTTGAAGAATACTGATCTCAGAAACTCTGATAATCTAATAACGTAATTTACTGTTTCTCAGGGTGGTTTTGTTTCTTTTTGAATTTTTAATGTTAAGATGTCACTCTGCCACCATTTTTAATATATGTCCTGTTCTCCTTACAAGGCACACTAATAAAATCAGTTATACATCATCAGACTATTCCTTCTACTTTTCATATAATTTATTAAATTAATTTCACCTAAGAAGTATGTTGAAAATAGATGGCTTTCTTACCTACCAATGAGATGCATCACTGATTCAATTTGAGAGAAGAAAGTGTTAAACTAACTGAGGTTTCAACATCCTCTAAGGTAGCAGAGGAAGTAAGTGAGCTGTACAAGGCAAGCTGGCCTATTAAACTAAGCTAGAGTCTAATCTTTGACATGAATGGAACTTTCCAAATATTTTCTTCTTAAGGATCCATCCTGGAAGTCCTGGAATCCTCTTTCTCTGACTTTTCTAAAAAGTCCTGCATACACTAAAAAATAAAATATATATATATATAGAGAGAGAGAGAGAGAGAGAGAGAGAGAGAGAGAGAGAGAGAAGTCACTTTCTGCAAAAGAAAACTAAGATTTCCTAATCCAAATACTACAATTTTCCAACTAGATCTTAACTTATTTAGCCCTACATTTTTTGCATTTTCAGCAAATCTGAGTTAACATTGGTGGTTCCTCTGATTTGTAATCCTATGAAACAAATAGTGCCTAAAGTTTAAATAATTATGTTTAGCCAGGCAAAAATGCGCCTATGATTTTGGAACAAGAAAGTAGGTAAATTTCACTTTTAGTCTGGCTGCCAAAATGGACTACAGTTAAAAGCACAGATTATTTGCTTTGTCTCACTGCATCCACAGACATAGTAAGAGACAAGACTATAATGTACTTACATTATTTTTGTGCATAAGCAGAGGTTTAATTTTTTTCCTAAGAGAATTGAAAATTGAAGACAAACATGCGGGCATGCAGGCAGGCACACACACGTGCACACACACACATACACACAAGGAATGGAAAGCATTTAAGCATTTTTGGTTGATCCAATACCCCAATCCTGTTCTTTTCAGGGACAGTGATAGCACCTATGAAACAGTTCAACAGACACCATGTTTAGATTTTATCTGAGATTAAATAGATTTTACTGTCACTCATCTGACAGAATTGCAATGTGATCCATTGACAGGTTGGTATAGAAAACTTGGGTTGCAATGAATGATGTAATAAACTTTTAATTTTTTCCTTAGTAGGTGCAGCACTGGACATATTTTTAAAGTCTGTAAATTTTACTTAGGGTGCTTTCCTTTCTCTTTATCAATCTGTCTCTCTTTCAGACTACTTACCCTTTGCCAACCGTATTCTAAACTCTTCTATCAGTCTCTCCTACTCATGAGAATTATGTCATGTTTTATTGCTTAATAGGAGAGTTTATGAACCATTGGCTCCAAGTCTTACATAGTTTTTAGATGTTTTGCCTAATGTTTGCTAAAAAAAAGAAAAAAAAAATCAACAGCCAATACCAATACTTAAATCTTGATTTACAGCTTCTCTCAGAAACAATTTGAAACTTGGGGACTGTTGACTCTGCCTTCTCACATGGTAGTAATTGTTGAGTGCTGAATAGAAGCTGCCCCTCTAGAAAGGTTAGGTGGTCCCCAGTTCACACAGGCTTTTATAGCCTCTTTTGTATTATACTTGGATTTAGGCTGTTTCTCTCATTTACATTAACAGCATGGCCCCTGTGGGCTTTTGAGTTTGTGACCCCTATTATATAACTTTCTCTCTGAACTGTCAACTAAGCCCAATTAACATGTTCATTGATAAGACAATATCTCCCACTGGTACATATTAATAAGAAATACTTGAAAGCCTTCAACACTTAAACCTTTCAAAATCTTAAAAAAAAAAGAAAAAGGAAAGTGGTTAAATAGAACATCTGTTTATAGCAGTTGTTATCTCTGGACCAAGTATTTCCTGAAAACTTCTTAAATGTGGGATGCTGATTCTAGTTTCACAATTAGCTATTTGATCCTCTTATTCCATCTTTTTGAACCTTTATGTATATACCTGTAAACACAAAAAAATTGGATTGTTAAGACTCCCCCTTTCCCCATCTCATTACCTCCACTTCCACCATGATTCCTTCTACCTATCCTTTAGTCTCCTTTTAGTTTTAAAACTAAGACTTATTATTTCCTCCTGGAGTATATGTTCTAGCTCTATTTTTATTTAGACAGACCTCCCTGTATTCACAAGTATTTTATGCATACCTCCATTATAGCTATTATCACACTGCATTATCATGTTTTGGTGTTCACAAATGATGGGTTGAATTTTACTGTGTAATATGTAGCAATAATAAGTGTTCCATTTTTAAAATGTCTTTAAATTTGGTCTTTAAGCCAGATCATCTGTTCTAAGGCTCAACCTCCTGTTTAGGGGAAAATCCAATTTTAGGACTGCTAAAGAGGAACTTTCTCCTTAGAGCCAGGAAAGATCCCCTGGACAAGGTCAAACATTCTCCTCAATCAACAGTCATCACTGCTGATAATTTTGAGAGAGGTTCTGCTGGTCTCTGTCAAGCTTGGACAGGAGTATCTTAGCTGAGGCCAGAAGCCTGAAGCCTAAAAATCCAGTCTCCATTAACAATTCATTCAAGCTAATCACCTGATAGCTTCTATGGGCCATTTCTCAATAATTAGTGAAACCACATAGCCATCCTCTCTCTTGCCTCAAGAAAATCACTTAAAAATGTTTGGTTTTTTTCTCAAATTGACACATTTCCATCACTTCTAAACTTCAGCATTTTTGCCTTCTGGGACGTTTGAATTCCATCTGTTCTAGGATTCTGGATAGGGATTAAATTGTAGATGCTTGCCAATTTTTCCCCTGTTCCTCAAACATTAAGTTTGCTAACAACCTCTTGAAGGAAGAAAAAACAAAAACAAAGCCTTTAACAACCTTATTAGGATGAAGGCGTTGCCAGTAGGATTCTAAGACGGCACTATGATTTCTTCTCCTTGGTATCTTTCCTTGAGTGTCGGTTGGCCTGATTTAGTCTGATGAGACCTTTTAAAGGAAGGTCTAGATGTCCAACACATGGGAAACCAGAGGAATTTAAAGCTGCATCAAATGATTTTCTGCTGACCTTAAATGAGCAAATTGCCATGTAGTGGAGAGGGCCATGTGGCAGACAACTCTGGGTGGTCTCTGAGATCCGAGAGGGACCTTCAACTGACACCTATCAAAAAGACACAGACTTCCAACCTAAAACTTCAAGGAAATAAATTCTAAAAATAGCCAATGAACTTGGAAGAGGACCCTCAGCTCCAGATGAGAAC
The DNA here is from genome assembly GCF_002007445.2 of Ailuropoda melanoleuca. Taxonomy (NCBI): domain Eukaryota; kingdom Metazoa; phylum Chordata; class Mammalia; order Carnivora; family Ursidae; genus Ailuropoda; species Ailuropoda melanoleuca. The sequence goes on from NC_048218.1 coordinate 33,635,017, forward strand.
ACAACTTGAGTAACATTGACTTTAGCATTGTGAAATTCTGACCAAAAAAACCAGTTACACTGAATCCAGATATCTGATCTACAGAAATAGTGAGACAATAATTTTTTTTTAGGCTGTTGATTGTGGTGATTTGATATGAATCGTAGAAAAATAATGTGGAGACTTCTTACAAGAGCTGGGGGAAAAGACAATATCTCAAAGAGTTACCCTATAGTATTCATTAATATTGTTTGTTACTTATTTGTAATTTCATTGAGGGTAGAGATTTGTCTTAGTTGTGTTTGTTTTCTCAGTATTAGCCCAATATCTGTATGATAATAGACCATACATTTTTACTTGAATAAATTTATGGATAATATAAGCCAGCAAATGTTATTCTAAGAACTTTAAATACTAAAAAGAGGGGAAAAAAATTGGGGATGATCTGAGGAAATAGCAGGATTGGGTATAATGCTTTTACCAGAGTGTGTATCTTAATAAATGTATAGCAAAAGAGATTGAAGTTAAATGGGTAAAAGGGCAAGTAAGGTAAATTAACATGCACTTCGTAGGACTTTGTCATCCCATAATGAGATATGGGCAGTCTACTAATTGCCATCTTTGTGTTAGAAAGAACACCTGAGGGCATGAGAAGACTTCTATTTCTTGAAATATTTATATATAATATATAAAATTAAGTCACTTTAACTTTTAACAGAATAAAGGAGCACACACAGATGCACACTCACACACTTAAAATGAATTAACTGAAAACTAGCGTTCCTGAAAATCCTACATTTGAAGTAAGGTATGTGTGAACACGGAAGGCACAGGAGGCATTACAATCTAATATTATATAGCAACAAAATCTAATACAATTTGAGACTTCATACAGAGAGCAATCATATCAGGGAGTAGGAAGGTAATAGTTCCTCTTTACTCAGTTCTGGAAGAGCATTGGGAATACATTGCACGTTCAATCCCGGGGATCTCTGTACTGAAAAAAAAAAAAAAGAAAAGAAAAGAAAGAAAGAAATTCGTCAGCTAGAAATACGTGAGAGAAGAGGTACCAAAGGTTGGGGTGTTAGAAGGATTGAGGCTCTTTGGGAAAATAACAAAATAACTTCTAACATCTAATTGACCTAAATCATCTGGAGTAGGTAAAATTTTCTTCAGTTACATGGAGAGTATAGTCACAGAAGACACTGAAGAAATTACTAGGGCAGTGCTTCCCAAAGGTTACCTTGAAAACAATTTCTTTAGGAATCTGAATGGACTCGGAAAAGCAATTCAACCTTAAAATTTTTCTCCCCAATGATCTTTCCTATCACTTCCCACACTTCATCTTGTTATTTAAAATTTTTGTACTGTCCAGGGCTTTATCCTTTCTTTCAGTTATAAACTGTAAGCTACTTTACACAGGAGTCCATCCATTCTGTTGTTATTATTTTTATTATTATTCTTAACAAAAATGAGTAGAATGATAATCTTTCAAATTTCAGGAAAGTTGAACATGTATACATTCTTAATCAGCGGAATGATTAATTTATTAATCTGATTTACACAAGCAAAATATAAACAATGTTGGTGATGACAAGTTGCATGTTTTTATTCTTTTACTTGTGCTTTAGGGAAATCTAGAATATATAAATGTATTTTTAAAATGGTGAGATGTAATTCCTTAATATTTAATTCTTTCCAAATTCCAAAGTGAATGCACTAAGCCATTGAGAGATTTGGATGTTCTTTGGCTTCATTTTCATAGCCATACCTCTCTGACAGCATTATTTGTCCCAGTGAGATTTCTTTCTTTTCTGTCTTTAATTAAAAAAAAAAAAATACTGGAACTACCCACATATTGAATGGGTCTTTATCAGAGTATTTTGTAAAATTCTTAAAAATACTTTAAACAGGGACGTCTGGGTGGCACAGTTAGTTAAGTGTCTGCCTTCGGCTCCAGGGTCCTGGAATCAAGTCCTGCATTGGGCTCCTTATTCAGTGGGGAACCTCCTTCCCCCTCTGCTTACCTCTCCCCCTGCTTGTGTTCTCTCTCTGTCTCTCTCTTTCTCTGACAAATTAATAAATAAAATCTTAAAAAAATACTTAAAACATCTTTTCAATAATTTCCTTCACGTTTGTGTTTAATATTTGGTGTGCTTCTTTTATTTTTGCACCCTTAATGAGTTTGTGATTATGTCTCTTCGGAAACAAGTAAGCTTACTCAATAGGGACTTGCCCTGGTGAGGATCTTACAGGTTTCTGTGAGATGGATTTCTTGTATTCCAGTCTACTAATAAATGGGTATGTGCTGCATGTCCACACTCTACATGGCCCCATCCTCCTCCTCCAAATTTCCCTTTACAACTTACTCTTTGAAAGAAGAATCCACCCAGGTATGTTACCCCCTTCATTGAGGCCTTCAGAGTTAGGAGTTGTTACTAATGTGCCTGTAGTGACTGATGTGAGAGAAGTGTAAGAATTGGATCACAATCTTTTAACAGCAGAAGGATTTGCCTGCCTCAAGAGGGCTAACTGGTAACCCTCAATTCCTCTTACTGAGCAACTGTGTTTCAACTTAATAAGGAGGTAAAAGCTTTTTAAACTGCATTTTCTTCATAATAACTATTTTTCTTTTTAAGTCAGTTCATTTTTATAAGGAAAAGTTCAATAGTATACCCTAAGCCATTACACAACACAGGATTATGCTATTTATACAGGTTGCAAAAATTGATAGATACAGAAGATTGTAGTTGGGAAGAGTAAAGATGGTTAGTGCTTAATTAATCACAATTTAGTAAATCTTTCTAGTTGATTTCACAGAGGTGCTTCAACCAATTGGAGGGATATACATAAAAATGTTTTACTCTTTGGTATAACTGCTCATAGCTATACAATGTTAAATCCACTTTGCTAGTGGGAAATGAGTTTCCTTAATACATTTCACTTTGATTACATTTTAAAGGTAACTTGGATTTGGAATTTAGTGTAGACAATTCGATTTCAATCTGATATTAATCTTTTTAGTAATCCCTCTTACCACAGCTGAGGTGAGACTCATAGCTCTGAACTGAAGGCATAGGGTTGGTTAGTCTCTTGCAATTCCTTCCATCTTCCCAGGGCTTGTTTCTTGTCTGTTGGTGAAAAGAGAAAAAAGAAAAGAAGATTCCTTATACCACCACCCTTGATGAGTAGGTTATCTTTCATGTTGGTAATAAATGCTATTTATTTTGTGAATAATTACAAAGTTGTAAAGGCAGAGGTGTGACTCCTCGTATTGACCTCAATCATGATATAGTTCATGGCTCAGCCTGTGGCTGGATGTGGGTGTGAAACCCTAGCAGGTCTTGCTGGTGAGCATCTCCCTAGGCCTTGGTGATTCCTTTAGAGATGGGACTATATCATATGGTTTCCACATGGTAACATCACACCACATACCTCAAATAGCCTCAATCCCCACCAATTCTATAGTCCCTGATCTCAACCAGTTCCAAGTTTATAACTCAGAGGATAGCAAGCAAAAGTAGAATCAATTTTTCTTACCTCTTCAAGACAAGAGAATTAGGACTGGTAATTATCCTCCCTCTGTCTCATCACAGTACACAGGATTTGTCTAGAGTGTTCTTTTCCTGCATGAGGAGAGATCAACCTATGCTGCATGTAAGCATTTATCCAACCAGACTGAGATGTTGGTACTAGTTTTTGAAAGGTTTTGGTACGGTTTTTTTGGGGGTTTGGAAGGGACTACCAGTTGAGTACCATCTCCAGTTTCCTTGGGGATGTGAGAAAAGAGAGTAGCCTTCTTTTATAAACATTATACTTTCCCCAAAGTCAACTCTCTACCTCCTGAAAGTTAGGAATCTTTACTAAATGGCAGGACCATATCAAGAGGTCTATAAAATAGCCCAAATTGGGCAACCTCCTCAACAGGAGGTTTAAAAGCTCAGCAAGATGTCCACATCATTAATGAGTTGGTTGGCATTCACAAGTATCTACTCTACTCCAATGTATTTTAACCCAATATAATTATTTTATTACTTAAAAAATGACATGATTTTATGGATTCCTAGATGATACTAGAGTTACTAGATTTCTAAAATCAAATTTCAGTCAAAATATATTTATCATAAAAGGATTGATCCTAAGAAAAATATCTAACCATAGAAGAATATTAACTACTAATATAAAAGTCACTGATATTTGTGCTGCTGTTTTTACTCCCTTAACACACAAGTCTTCATAAAGCAGTTTTTTTTTAACTTAGATTAGATCAAACCCTCCGATAGCTTCCATCAGTCTAGAATAAAGTTTAAACATATTGATAATTATGTTAATAAGCCCCACTGTAGTTTTGGCTAGGTTATATATTAGACCTTATACCTTTCTATTTATTCCCTACCATTTTTCTTCTCTAGCCACATGGGCTTTTTTTCTGTCCCTGGCACACATCAGTTGATTTATGTCTTTAAGTTTTTGTCTTTCCTGTTTCCTCTTCCTAGAATACCATTTCCTTATAATAAGTAAATAAATCTTTTAAAGAGGGGGGTGTGCCGGGGTGGCTCAGTTGGTCAAGTGTTGGACTCTTGGTCTCAGCTCAGGTCATGATCTCAGGGTCCCAGGATTGAGCCCTGCATCAGCTTCCATGCTCATGGGGAAGTCTGCTTGAGGATTCCCTCTCTCTCTCTCTCTCTCCCACTCCCTCTCCCCTCTCTCTCTCTGAAAAATAAATAAATAAATTTTTAGAATATTATTTCCTTAAAAGTCTTTCACAGTACACTCTTTCATCCCTCAGGTGGTGCTATGAAATGAATTCTGCTCCTCCCCCCCACCTGAATTCATATATCGAAGCCCTAATTCCCAGTGTGACTGTATTTGAAGATAGGGTCTCTAGGAGGTAAATAAAGTCATAGAGTTGAGGCTCTAATCTGATAGAACTAGTGGTCTTACAAGAGGAAGTGAGAGAGGTATGTTTCTCTCTCTTTATGAGCACCAAGGAAAGGCCAAGTGAACATACAAGAAAATGGCAGCTAACTATTGGCCAAGAAAAGAGACCTCGGAATGACACTTATTCTGATGGCACCTTGATTTTGAACTTCCATGCCTCCATAACTGTGAGAAATAAATTTTTGTTATGTAAATTACCTAGCGTATGATATTTTATTATAGCAGCCCCAGCAGACTAAGAATGGTGGTGACTCAAATGCCACCTGCTTAGAGAGAACATTCTCAGGTACTCATACCCTCCCTCTAAGATAAACATCGAATATGCTTCATAATTTGATCCTTATTTTAAACTTTTAAACTTACTCTTTTCCTCTATTATCTCATTATATTTCATAGTCCTAATGCTTGATAGCACTTTTCTATTTCTTTTCCTTCAGCCTATGACTTGGATTTTTCTGATCAAGCCAACTTTGGCCCACCAATGGTATTTATTTCCTCTGATCCAGTATAGTTCCTGGGAATGCTTTGTTTTTTTGTGGGTGGATTTTCATGGGACCTACTCTTAACAGATGTTCCTGTGGCACCCTCAGCAGGATCCAAAAAACATATGAGTGAACTTTTCTGCTTTTCTTCCTGAGTTGTCATAATTGCCATTACAGTAACACCCCCGCCACCANAAAACCCCCCCCCCCCAAAAAAAAAAAAAAAAAAAAAAAAAAAAAGTGCTCATTTAGTACTGATTCTTTATAAGCTCTTCAAAATCTGCCAAAATATCATTTGGAATTAAAATTAAATAATTATGCCAAACAAAATATCTCTGTCATTATGCTGCCCTTTATGCCCCACTGGAATATACCCCCTGCCAAAAAATGATGTGAACAAAAATTCAAATATCATAAGAAGTTAAAAATGCAACATACAATCCATACTATTTAACTAATTCTCCAATTTTCAACTATACTTTTGTTATCTAAAGTAACAAATTAACAAAAATAAATATAAAACTGTATCTCTAAACTTCACTGTTAATTTGGGAATCTCTGCTCCTTCACTTTTTTCCCACCTACCCCTTTTCTGAGCCTACCAACTTACTTCTATCAATATGTGGTAGTATGGTGCTCTTAAGACTAACTATATACTCTCTGTTATTGAACATGAAGTTAAATGAATAAGTGTTTCCTGAGATGATAGTGGAACTCTTGAGTGTCATGTGGAAAATTAATCCAATGTAACAGTAACCTCCAAGAATACTAATGGACATTGTGTTCCAGAGACCATGAAACAGAAAGTGTTTCAGACCAAATTTAGATCTTAAATCTCATGTTAATTTAATCAATTTAAATTACACATCAAATAGTAAGAAGAAAGAGTATAGGTGAGTTAACATTTTGAATAGGATGCAAGCTAGGTAGAAACAACTTAGAGGCAAACACACATAGAAATTAGTGAATAATTTTGTAGAATTTGTTTAGGTATATATTCATGAAAAAAAGTGAGCTTAACACTATAGATACTCTTTTATTCTCTGCCTTTTTCTATTTAACAAATGAAATCAAATTATCTCTACTATTAACTGTAGACTTATGTGATAATTTTAATAACTTCCTAGCATTATATTATACATATGTAAACTAATGATTTAGTGATCCCATATTATTGAACAGTAGCTATCAATGTCTTTTTATTATTGTGAGCAATGCAATGTAGAAACTGTGCAATTGTTGAATTATTTCCTCTGAGTCAATTTCCTGATGTGTAGTCTGAGCAAAAAGATGTATATCTTCTTCAGATTTTGACAAATATATTTGAAATTATATGTTGTGCTGCTTTACAATGCCTATTGTCATCACCAGCATAGCCCTTTGGAATGATTTATTATACAGTGGACATTCATGGAAATGACTTTTAATAGGTCCTCTTGCAAGCCCAAAGTGGTAAAGGATTTTGTTTTAATTTGCATTATTCCACAAACAATATTTTAAACTTAGCAATTGATTTCTTTAAAATAATGATCACTTTTGAACCATTTCTACAAATTTGTATTTTGGCAACCCTCTTTTGGGTTCCAGATTTCTTTTTTCTCATAAAATATAATCTAAAATATATTTTTAAAAATTTTTTTCTCTTCCTTTCACTTTCTTTTTCTTTCCCTTACCTTTTTTTTCTTTCCCTTTTGAGCCATTTAGTCCTAAAAGCATTAGTAGGAATAAAGCAACATAAATGTCCATGGTATAGGGCTCTGGGGGGTCAGAAGCCACAGTGACCTAGAACAGGGTAAAAGAGCTTGCAGGAAGTGGGCTGGGAGTCCACACAGAGTAGTAGGCAGCCTGTGTAGGAAAAGTAGTTTGAAGAAGATGGTCTGGTTTGGGTTGTCACATTCCCAGGCACTGTAGAGAAGGTTTGCATGTGGGAAGATGGACTGTTTTGAGATATTGGAGTCCAAGAAATATGCACAGCGGCCTCTGTACTGAATCAGTGACCCAGGATAAGGTGTGCTAACCTGATCAGAGAGAGGAGACACCATGTGATTATAAGATTTTGGATTGTGGTAGGGAGCATAGTTTTGGTACAAAGAGGTCAGGCTGGTATGGTGACTGCGAGCTCAAATGGGGTGAGAAAGTCATTCAACCATTAGTGACACCGATATGGGGTGTCAGGCACTGAGAAGTGTGAGGAGGGCATTTCCACAGAAAGTATTCAGTGTGAGTGTCAGAGCCCAAGCAAGGTGGGAAGAGTTTCTAAATGATGCACTGTCTGGCACAGGAGGTCAGAGCCACGCAGGGTAAGGAACATGACCACATGAGGGGAAGAGGTGACAATGAAAATGGGACATTTGTTACATATGAAGGAATTGATCAAGTAATTAAATATAATAAGATAATGACCAGATTTCTTACTGTTTAAGAAAGAACTTCCGGTTATAGAAAGGCAGAACACAGAAATTGTAGTGTTAGTTCTATATTTGTATATACTTGTTGGATACATTCATTTGTTGGATATATATTTCTATATATTTTTGGAATATATATGCATGTATGCATATGTGTGTTAATATGTGTGTACATATGTGTACATACATACACATAAAATCTTGTAGATCTGTTTATTTGGAGATTTGGGGAATAATCACACCTCAGTAGCAATGTGTACAGTTCTGTCATTGTGAAGGAAAGCAGGGCTTCCTATAGAAATGGCTAGTTTCAAGATTGAGCCAGGGAAATGATGAGACAAGATGACCCTGGAACATCTTGTACCCCGAAACAAGAAAGTGTTTAAAGAATGAAAGAGATATGCCTAAATAACACAAAAGCCAGGTATATTTGGTTCTTTCTGGCCAAACTGGAATAACTCAAGCATCAGAATAATAGTAATAATAGATTATTTTGCACTGAATAAACTAAGAAACCATGAGTCTATATAGATGTAAATAAAGGAATAATTATATTGAGAGTTTGATGATGAATGGGATGTTTTTACAAATTCAAAACATTGCCCCATAAAAGACATATTAATTACAAAGGAGTAGAAGAGTAAATTTATACTGGAGAAACCTGGCAAATAACATCTTAAGTGATCAAAGTGAACATCATTAATAATGAGACAAATTGATATTGCATACCACTTGATAGAAGTAGTTAAAAAAAGGTAACATCACTGCTGTGCTGTTTCTGCCAAACACGCATGGCCTAAATCTTATGAGGAAATGTTAGACAAACCCAAAAAAAAGAGTCTTTCTACAAAAGAAGTAGCCTATGATCTCAAAAGTGTGAAGGTCATGAAAATCAAGGAAAGACTGAAGAGATATTTCAGACTAAGAAGACAGGATATTTAACTGCAGTAGATGATGCTAAATGGAAACTTTTTGCTATAAATAACATTATTTAGATCTTTGACAAAATCTGAAGAGAGTCTGAGGATTAGATGGTATATCAAACAGCCACCAAGATGTTCCCAATGACTCCTGGTCCTACTATTCACATCTCAGTGCAATCCCCTCCCTTTAAGTGTGAACTGGACCTAGAAACTCACTTTTAATGAAAACAGTATGGTAAAAGTGAATAATATGCTTCTCTCAAGAGTAGGTTACAAAAGGAATGGGGCTCCCAACTTGCCCCATCTCTTGCTTTCTTACCTTCTCACTCTGATGGAAGTTGCCTGATGTGTTGTCAATTGCTCTTTGGAGAAGCTCATGTGGAAAGAATATGAGGGAAGATTCTGATCAATATAACCAGTGGGGACCTGAGTCCCTTAGTCAAGAACCTGTGAGCACCTGAATCTTGCCAACAACCACGTGAGTGAGCTTGGAAGTAGGTCCTTCCTCTGCTGAGTCCTCAGATGAGATCACAGACCAAGTAGATACCTTGCCTGAAATATTATGACCCAGTGGAAAGATTCAGCTAAGCCACATTCAGATTCCTGCCCCACAGAAATTATGAAATTAAAAACGTTATTTTAAGTAATTATATTTTAGGACTCTTTATGCAGTAAGAGATAACTATTACACATAGTTATTAACAGCATATCCTTGCTAAGTTCTTGATTTTGATGGCTACATTATGGTTATGTAAGAAAATAGCCTGTTTATAAAAAAAAGTTTATAAAAAATGTTTATTAAAAAAACACAAATGTTTTGGAGGTCAATGAAGTGTCTGTCAGCTTGGCAATTTCCTCTCCAGAGACTCAAGATAGAAATATTTCCTAGTAATATTTCCAATATTTATTATTTAAAAAATTTGTTTGAAATTAAAAAAAAACGAATAAAGCATAGGTTTTCATTACTATTTCATCTCTTTCTGCTTGGAAATATTGTTATTTTCCTAGATTTATCTTTGGTTGTCTATCAAGAACATAATATTTGCTTCTCTGGAAGCCTCATTGTTTTCCTTGGATTTAAACAAAGGGAGTTCAAATATCAAAGTAGATGAAGGGGAATATGTGAATTCAATAGCTAGACCCAATGTCTCTTTTAATTTCTGGGTGAAGAGTTAAGCGGAAAATACCTACTAGAATACATACTAATTATATATTCCACAGAAATGCATTCCTCTTGATTAGTACAGATAATCAAGAATTAACTGAGCAGAAATAAAATTCTATATAGGAGATGAGAAGACAGTTTCATCACCTGCAAGGCAAGCTCATTCTATTCCTAGTTACACAATAACAATTGTTATTTAGGAGCAGACATTTGGAATTAATGATATTTGTGATCAGGCATTAATCTTTGGATTAATTATTTAGAAATTTTATTCTCTGTAATTATATTTTGTTCCATGCATTTCTCTTCATCCATATTTAGAATTTTACTCAAGCAAACACTTCTCTTTGAAAATGTCCATTAGATGATCTACTTAAATGTCTACATTTTATTTATTTTTATTTAAATTCAATTAGCCAAGGTAGAGTACACCATTAGTTTTTGATATAATGTTTAATGATTCATTAGCTGAGTATAACACCCAATGCTCATCACATCACATGCCCTCCTTAATGCCCATCACCTGATTACCCCATCCCCCCACCCACCTCCCTTTCCACAACCCTCAGTTTGTTTCCCAGAGTCAAAAGTCTCATATGGTTTGTCTCTCTTGCTCTGATTTCTTCCCAGTCTACATTTTAATCATAAAACAAAAAATGAAGTAGAATTCTTAATGTACAATAAACTCGTAGTTATGAAATTTTTATTTCTAAGGCTATAGCACTATTTTGAAAGTATCTTTACAAACAAAACATCCCATGTCAAGTTTTTCTTTCTTTAATTAGTTATTTTTAAAGTAATTTTACTAGGGGGTTGATAACTCATTACCACCTACTGAGATAAATATTTCTTGTTAAATCCATGAGGAGTCAATGAGACTCTTTGTGGTCAGCACAAATCCTGTAACATCTATAAATAACACGAACAATCAGATAATATAGGTCAGGCATAGGCAACATACAATTCTTGTGTTTGCAAAAGAAACATAAGTCAGTTCTGGAAATAATATGCCTATACACCATGTGTACTTGATTTTTTTTTTCTTTCTTTCAGCTTTCTTTTTTTGCTTCATCCTCTCCTTTCCTCATTCAATACATTCACATCTAATTCTTTTTATTTTGTTTTCTGAGCCTTACCATTTCTGCTCTTACTTTCTGCCATTCAGCAATGTTCTGCAAAGATGGATTCAAGTCAGATGTTTATGTATTTTTCAAGATTACCTTCCTTAAAGATATTAAAAGTTTTTGTGGAACCATATGATTTAAAAATCATTAAAGAACTTAAGGAAGTTAACACCAACTCTAAGGCCAATTGTAATATAAGATTTTTGTATATGTTTCTATGCTATTATTATGGCTTGCATTTTCAACCCACCAATATGATCAAGACCACTTCTTCTGATATCTGGGTTGCGTGATGTAATAGTCAGAGAGAAAAGTCATATGGAATAAGGAAAATGTACATTAGCCTTCATCTTCAGTGGAGTAGAAAACTCCAGTCATCTTGCTCTTCTCTAGAAGCACATAGTGCTACTAGAATTTTGAAACTTTTTATTAGAACCTCAGTCTTGAGAAATTCTTCCTAAAGCTTTGGAAGTCTGTAAACATCTTAATTTTAGAAAATTTGGCAGGATGTTTAATTACCAGAAGAAGATCGTGCTATTAATCAAATTTTGGAATTGCTATTATTACAAATAAATGGTTGTAGAGAAATTGAGGATTTAATTACTTCTTTCAGATGCAACGTTCTGTTTGCTTTCTCTTTTGAAATTGTCCCCAAATGAAGACAACACAATAACATCTTGAAGGAAGTACTGATAAACCTCATTTAATTTGTTTCCATCCCTTTTTAAGATTCTATTCCTATTAAAAAGGAATGGCTTGTTGATAAGAAAGCGGTCCAGTATTATGACAGATTCAATCTCCCCAAACTACTGACTTTCAGTTTGGCTCCAGAGAAAGATTATTGACTCAGAGATTTATTTTACTGGCTTTCATATACTTTAAACTCCAAAGTTGAGTCAAAATGTTAAAAGAATAAAATGGTCAGAGAACTCTGAGAAATCTTATTAATTTTGTAATGGTGTTGAAAGCTTACCAAAGGTTTTTGTTCCCTAAAGCTACTGCTTTGAGTAAATCAGAGGGGATTTCTTTTTAACTGCTGAAAAGAGGCAGGTCTTTCTCTGGTTTGCTGTGTATGAAAGGACAAATGTGGAGTTTAGGCATGTCTTATGGATGCTTGTCTGACTATGTCAGTTGTGATTCTTAGAATACACACCACATGTGTACAGACAGATGTATACATGCATACATATGAATTTGCACAGTAAAAATATGAGGGAACAGAAAGTATAAATGCACCAATTGATGGAAATTGTAATTATGACTGTGGTAGGTACATACCTAATCTTAGCTATCATTAAAAGGTATAGAACTGGGATGCCTGGGTGGTTTAGTTGGTTAAGTGTCTGCCTTCAGCTCAGATCATGATCCCAGGGTCCTGGGATTGAGTCCTGCATCAGGCTCCTTGCTCATCAGGGAACCTGCTTCTCCCTCTGCCTGCTGCTCCCCTCCTGCTTGCTCTCTCTCTTTCTGACAAATATATAAATAAATAAAATCTTTAAAAAAAGGTACAGAATTTCCACAAAGTTTTCATATTTTAAATTAAATATTGGGGCATGGAATAAAAAAAGAGGAAAAAGGAAGAAGTATGGCAAGAGAGGTGCTAACAGGCAGGGAGAGTTACAAATAAAATCTAAGAATATGATTATCTGTCAGTCTGTGGAAACAGCAACCTGGGAATTGATAGAAGGTAAGTAAAATATTTAAAAAGAAATTGATAAACATGCACAATAATTATTGTATATGAAGAAATTATGTTCAACACTCTAGTTGACTTACCTCATGAAGTTTTTACTCAGCTAATTGTCCAACAAATATTAAGTGAGTGCTTACTATGTGACACACCCTACTTTAGGCAGTTCAGAAGACAGCGAGCCAAATGAACCAAAGTATGTTTTCATGGACATTACATTCTAGAGGGAGGACTGACAATGAAGTGAAATATATGGTAATTTATATAGCATGTAGAAATAGTAATGTATAATAGTAAAAATTTGACAGGAATGGCCAGCATTCCCTGTACCAACGGATGAAAGATTACTCCAAATTTTGCGGGGAAAGAGAGAAGGCAAGGGGGTCAACGCTCAGAGAAGATCCTTTGCTCTTCTTTCCTCCCGCTTTTATTGGTCCTTCAGGATAATCACAAATCCTTATCACTGTTCCTCAAGCACTTGATGTGTGACAACCGGTCTTACTGAAACTGGGAGGATCTGTTTCCAGGAAAGATACCATATGCTAATCGGTGAGTTCTGCTAAACATAGCCTAAGGGACAATGCCTACATCTCTTAGATCACAGGGTGGCTGTCGGGAGCTAAGAAAGCTTTGGGGAGGCCACTCCCCAAGGCATTCCAAAGGCAGAGTGGTCAGGCAGGCTTCAGCATTCCAAAGGCCTACATCCTTCTATGAAAGCTTCCCTTGCCCCCAGCGGCCCCAGTGTTAACATTTTTTTTAGCAAGCCAGGTATTATGGCTGATTTCATGCTCTACATTAACCCCAACAGAAATGTATATAGAGTTGTTATGGGTGAGAGAGAGTCTGCATTGTGTGAATGGAGGTCTCAGTCCTTGGATTCCCCGTGAGAAGATTTATATGGGGATCTGTGCTCAGAATAAAGACAGCCAGAAGGAAAGTAGCAAGTACAAATCACTCTCAGGGTGGAGAGTTGGCAGGTTCCAGGAGGTGGAACCTGCCATAGGTTGTCTGGGGACTGGATATTACTTGGGTGTCTCTGGGCTGGGAGGGGCTGTGACATACCGTGGGGTGGGCTTTAATGGAGGCTGCTTCCAATCATTTGGGAACCACCTCCTACAAGATTTGTACAGGAACTCTCATGGCAGCCTTTCTTCACTGGTTGAGGTTGTTCCCACAATGCAAATGCTTTATAATGAGTCTAGTGGTTGCCCTGCAGCAGAGGTAGAAGAGGAGAGCGCATGCTCTGCACCTGTGGCTCTTGATCTGTCAGCCCCAAGGTCTTGGAAGCCACAAGTTCAGGATGTTGTGCTCTCAGGCTCCCGCTGCTCCTATCTAGCTTCTACCTAACAGAGTTACTGTATATGGTAAATATACAGTAATTAAATACTGATGAGTGTTAAGTAGAGAACATAAAGCAGGGAAAGGATGTGGGGATTCAATTTTACTATGGTGGTTATGAAAGCTGTTACTGAGAAGTGCCTTTTGAATGAAGACCGGGGGGAGTGTGGGACTAGCTCTGCAAGATGTGGGAATATAGTTTTCTAGATGCAAGGACAGCAAGTGAATAGGCTTGAGTGAATGGGCTATGTTTCAAGAAGGGTAACAAGCAATTGTGTAAAAGGTGTGTGAAGGAGGAAGAGAGCAGTAGAATAAAAAATGAACTCTTAGAAATGACAAATCATGTAGTGCCTCCTAGCTCAAAGGATTCCAGGTGTTACTCTTCGTGAAGAGGAAACCATTTGAAGAACATAATATGATTTATGTTTTAAACAGATCCCTCTGTTGATTGCAGTGATGGTTTCAAAGGTAGTGTACATATGCCGAATCATACCAAATTCATCATGCTGTGACACCGCCCGCGGAGCAACAGCGTGATTCGGAAGAAGGACGAGACACAGACAGGTTAGCTTGCGAAAGAGAGCATGGGTGCAGGGGACGACCACCAGGTGTGCCACCGCCAAGAGTGCGATCGCCCCAACAGCTGCAACCTCGCGCATTTATTGGCAATAAATAATCAAAAACAATCAGGGAAATGNCCGAATCATACCAAATTCATCATGCTGTGACACCGCCCGCGGAGCAACAGCGTGATTCGGAAGAAGGACGAGGCACAGACAGGTTAGCTTGTGAAAGAGAGCATGGGTGCAGGGGACGACCACCAGGTGTGCTACCGCCAAGAGTGCGATCACCCCAACAGCTGCAACCTCGCGCATTTATTGGCAATAAATAAAAACAATCAGGGAAATGATCCATATTACATCCTAGTGAATAGTAGTACATCACGGGGATGATGTAACGTTCAGCAACTGAGGCCTATTCTTAAACATGTTTCTATGGACCCCGTGGGCTATTGTCAAGAGCAATGGCGTTTCGGTTCCAGCAGCGTTCTGCCCTTTAGCAGACCAGGCATTCCTGGCCGCCCGTTATCTGAGGGCAGCATTCCACCCTGAGCGAGCTCGGCATTCCCAACTGCTGTGTAAGCTGGGCGCTCTTGGCCGCTGGGCAAGCCGGGCGCTCCTGGCCGCTGGGCAAGCCCGGCATTCCCTACTCTGTGCTCTGATGTTTACGCTAAAGCTCGCAAGGTCACAAACATGTTTTCCTATTATATCCTTAGCATAAGTTCTCAGCCAGGGGCTGCCGTACAACATTTTAAATATGTGTACTTTTTTAAAGTCAATTATGTTTCAATAAAAGCTGTTATAAATTCCATCTGGCTGCAATGTTGAGAATAGAGCATCCCAGGGGCAAGGCAAATTCAGGGAACCTGCCTGGCACTCATTCAATGATAGAATTGTGGACCAAGATGATAGCAGCAAAGACACTAAGAAGTGAGCATGTGCTGGATATATTTTAAAACTGATGCCAACAGGATATCTTAATGACTGGATGTTCACCATGAAAGAAGGGGGATGCAAGGAAGATACCAAGGTTTTGGCCTAAACAACTGAGAAGATGGATTTTCTATTAACTAAGATGCAAAAAGTCAAAACAAAAACATGTTTGGATATGGTCTAACAGGAACTATGTAAGATTGAAATTTCTATTAGACATCCAAGTGAATCTGTCAAACAGGCAGTTGGATAAATGTGTCAAATTCAGTGGAGTAGTCTGTGCTGAAAATGTCAGGGTAGACCTATCTATCATCTATCGATCTATATCATATCCACCTATATGTTCACATATCTATGTATCTATATGTATGATGTTTAAAAGTATAAAGCTATGTGTTACCCCTTAGAAAGAATGTAGAGAGTGAATGAGAGACAAAAATACTGAACTGTGGGGGCATTCTCAGAGTTGGGGGAGATGATACAGTGTCAGTAAAAGACACTAACAGAGAATAGACAGCATATGGAGGGGAAACAAAGGACTGAGTGATTAACCATGTAAATTACACTAAGATGCCCATAAGATGAACCCTGACAAGCAACATTTAGCAACATTGAAGTAAGGTTAATATTGGCCGCTTAGGAGAAAAACCCTATTGAAAGAAACTGAAGATGAGGAGAGAGAAATTGTAGAAACTGAAAAAAAGCAATTCTTTGCCGGTGTTTTTCTTCCAAAGGGATAAAGAGAATTGTAGCATTATCTGGAGAAGGAACTAGGCCAAACAATTTGTTTAAAGTGGGAACAAAGAGCTTATTACTTTGTTAATAGGAATGAATTTCTAGGCTGGGAAACTTGGAAGTAACAAGAAAAAAGGGAAAAATCTTAGAATCATGTCCTTAAGTCAGCAAAAGGGGTAGTGTGCAAGTGTACAAATACAGGAATTGGTCTTACCTAATGCATGGACAGCGCACCCAAAAAGGAAAGAAGGATTTATGCCTACAAATACAGATAGGTAGATAGATATGGCTGCAGCTCATAGAAATCTTTATCTGGTTTCTTTCTTTCTTTTTCTTTCTTTCTTTCTTTCTTTCTTTCTTTCTTTCTTTCTTTCTCTCTCTCTCTTTCTTTCTTTCTTTTTTTCAATAAAATAAGACAAAAATTCATTAGCTGAGAGTGAGGTTGGAGTAAGGGAGGTTGGGAAGTTTGAGAAGAGAGGGATAATTATGAAAGAGTCATTTAAGCAGGTAGAAGAGTAAATAAAGTAGGGATGTATACCGTTGCCTGGAAGCATGCGGGCTAACATGAACTTCATGATAATGGATATAAATGCATATAAATGGAGACCAGTCAGCACAGTATCATCATTTTTTACTACAGCCATGTTCAGACACATGAATGCAGCTATGTGATAGAAAGAGCTTTAGATTTAACCAGGATTGTGGTTTAATCATAATGAGAACAATACAAGATCAGAGATCTTGTTCCCATTTGTCTGCCTTCAAAGCCCTTTTGCTTAATTATTCTATTAGATTCTTTCCACAGCAGCTATATAGATTCTGAGGAAAGAAACAAAATAATGTTCTAGATGCTTCGAATGTGTAAAAATATCTAGATACCAGAAATTCAAAAATTAACCATAGCCAGGTTTTCATTTAATTGGATTCATGGTACTAGATATACAAGTTCCTTCTAGTTCCATTAGACAAAAGTAGGTAAGCATTTTAAAGGGAATCTCATCCACCAGATTTTTCAGCATATAAGCAAAAATATTTTTACAATGTTTTCCTATTAATACTGTAGAAAAATTTTAATAGTGGGAAAAATTACTTCTGTTATTTAAAAGTTTGATATATTCTTTAAAAGACTATTCTTGATGTTGTTATTGTTGTTCATATATGTGACAAACAGAACAGCCAGTGAAAAATCACCATGATATTTTAGATTTAGTTTTACAGATGGTGTTTCTTTCAGAAGTATTATAATGTTTGTCATAACTGCCAGATTTATGTCTAAAATTTATCCAAAATATCTAAATTTTAATTGATAATAAGATAAAACTGTATTTTTATATAAAATATTAGAAGTCAACCTGAAACTTACTGTAAAAAATGAAAATTTAGCAATTAAATTTGATCACTCACATTTACTGAACTTTCATATTCCAGATGCTGTTTTCAGCACTTTTATAAAAGTTTTCTCACTAGAAGTACACAACAATCTGAAATAGGAGCTAAAATTATTCCCATTTTATAAACTAAAGTGAAGAGAGGTGTAACAACAAGCTTATATCCATAGTAAAAATTTATGTGCAAATGTCTATATATATGAATATGCATTTTTTTAGTACACAACATTGCACATATAATTTTAAAAATCAGCTTGTTAGTCATTTGGAATTTTGACATTTGCTAAAGAAATATTACAATTAATTTAGTTGAAAACTCCTTATTTAAGGAAAATTCTGTTCATGGTCTAATACAGAGGATATGGGAAAAAAGAGGAACAGATACTAGGGAACATTAGCTGGCAAATAAAATAAAACATGGTAAAAAAGTCAAGTTGGCAAATTTTTGTGGAATTCGTTTATAACCTGATATTGAAAATGCTAATGACAAGACTTACACAAATTTACATATATACATATGCATATACATACATATCCTCTATTCTCTTTACATACAATATATTATAGAAAATATATATGCAATTTAATAAGGAAATTCAAAATTAAGTGAAATGTAATCTGCCTTACAATGAAAGAGATACTTCTTATATTATTAAAATATTTTAAATATTTCTTCAATTGTTATATTATTGAATTATATGAAACAAATTCATTGTCGTTTATATTTTTCATAAAAAGTAAAGTAAAAATGCTTAGACGTGTTGCAAACCTTCTAGTAAATGCCACCATTTTGGAAATGATGAAAAGGCAAGAACAGACAAGTTAAGATATGGTTATAAAAAGAAAATACACTTTACAGGTTTAGACTAACATATAATATCTGGACATTCATTTAATTTAAAAAAAATTAAAATGATGAAGTGTAGTTTCTTGAAGGCAACATTAATTATTTGACAGTTATCAAAAAGCTATTTTGTTATTGTATGGACTCTGATTAGGATATGTAATGCATTAGCAAACATTAATTTAACTTTTACATTCAACTAATTGTTTTAGGTAGTAGAAATACAGATAGGGAAGAAAGCATTCCTGACTCCAAGGGGACCATAGTCTATAAAGGGAAACAAATAATAGATGACAGTAAGTCACATTCTGACAAAAATAAATGCAGGGTGCTAGGAAAGCTCATACAATGAGTGACTTTATCAGATGTATGTGTGCCTGTATGTACACTGACATCAGAAAAGGATTCACAAAGGAGGTGAGGAAGCAGAATCTTACAGGGAGAGCAACTAGTGAAGGTAAGGTAGACTGTAGGTGAAACGGAAATTGCAGAACGAGGTATTGCTGTGAACCTTGTTCAGATCACCAATATCTTTCTCCCAGATTATGGCAACAGCCTAGTATCTGGTCCTCCTGTTTCCCCTTCTGCTACCTACAACCAGTTCTTAACACTTAATACGTAAACTGACGTCTCTCAAAAACTCTTCCCATGAATGAAGAAGTCTTTACAAGGCCCTCTGTGACTCCTGTCCCCTCTCCTTACCTCTCTGTTTCCAATTCGTTCACATCACTCCACCCAGACTTGTCTGTTTTGCCTCAGACACGACAGGTAGACTTTTCCTCAGGCGTTTGGACTTGATATTCTATTCGCTTGTCTTTATTTGATTTTTTCCTCATTTTCTTTACTTAGATGCTACTTCTTAATTCTACCCAATTTGATCACCTGAATTTACATCACAAAGTTCCTCCTGTGGTACTAGTGTTCTCTTTGACCTTTGGCCTTGCTCTATTTTTGACCCATAGCATTTTGTACCACCTAACACAGCATACAATCCACTTGTTTATTATATTTATTTACTTTTTTGTATGCTTTATTTCCTACCCCCAAGATTTTAAGCTACATGGAGGCAGAAATATTTCCTTTATTTTTTATTATTATTTGTGCATGCCAAATGCCCAAAGCAGATTTGTTATTATTTTTTTTTTATCGCCTATAGTAAGTGCTCAATATATTTATTATATATACAATGGAATAGAACACTATGTGCAAAAATTTATGGAAGAGTGGCCATGCAACAGTCTGGAAACTTCAAGTGGTTTAGAACTGCGAGAACATCTGAGCTTGAATGTCAAGATTGGAGAGAGATCACTCTTAAAAACTATGCAAAGGCTTTTCTGGCTCATAGGTCAAATGTAAGAAATATATTTATCTTAGGTAAATAAGATAGAAAAATCTAAAGCTCACATTAAAACATGAAAAATGTATGCCAAAGGATAAACATTTGTACTTTTAAATACCAAGCATCACTCAGAGATGTAAAATGGTCACATGACATAGAATAGTCTCAGCTTGTTTAGTACTGGCCAGAAAGAAATATTTAAAAGTCAAACTCCTTCCCCCATAAAGAAAGAATGTCCTAAGGATAATTAAATGCCTCACCTCATACAAAAGTATGAGTATGAAAAAAATTTAAGAATTTCTTCGCCTTGGAGCCCATGCAAAGAGCTAAGCCTACTCCTGTTAAATAAGTCTATTATATCCCTGCAGGACTCAAGTTAATTGTAATAACAAGCTATATATGATTTTATAATAGAAAAAAATTCCTTGGCTTCCTGTGAGGCAAAAAGATAAATAGACAAAGAAAGCTTCTCATCATACAGACTCTCTATTTCTCTTTCTCTCTCTTGCACTTTTTCTATTATAAATTAGAAATAAAGTTTAAATCACTTAGAAGATTATTTTTTATACCCAAGAAGCCAGGCAGGAGTATAATCTATTCTGAAATTCATGAGAAAATCCTTTAAAATGTCAGACAACAGTTAAAACATTCTATGATTAGGGCATATTTTAATTTTCTTAATGTCAAAACTCTGCTGTGGGAGAAGCTTATGCACACTCATTTGATATTCACACGAGCTGATATTAAAATGGAGCCACACTCTTAGAAGTATCGATATCGGGGATTGAGGATATTTTTAAAGGGAGACCAGTCTGACCTTCAGGAAAGACAGCACAGAATAAGATGAACCAGAAATAAAATCATTTGAAACAATAAATAGCATAATGTCTTTTAAGAAGAACTGGGCAAGGATAGATAAAATTTTTCTCATGGATATTTCTCATTAAGTACATTTGCATTCAATTAAAGGGATTGACCTGGGACATGTATTAAGTAAAGGTTAGACAAGGTGATCTTAAGTGTAAGATGTTTGTATCCTTTCAAATAAAGCATGGGGACAATGGAGGGTCATGTGAATGCTTCCCAGACACAGATAGTGGCTGATGAATTTAGTACATTCCATATTCTATAAATACTTCTTAAGAACATGCAATGTGAGAAGTGTTAAACATTAGGAGATTTCTTTCTTCACTCAGCATAGGTTCCATGAGTGCATTTTTGTGGGGCATCGTACTATGTATTGTGAATACAGGAGTGAACATAGGACAGACCCTGCCCTCAAGGAGTTACATTGTAGAGAAAAGACAATCACATATAAATCAGTCTTTAATTTAATGTCAAGCAGTAAACAGTGCTGTGAAAGAAAAGAAAAGCAGAATACAGGGATAAAATATGACAAGGAAATTGCTCTTACTGATGGCAGTCAAGAAAGTTCTCTTGAAAGAATGGACATTGGAACAGTGGCGCAAGATATTGGAGACATGCTATATAAACATATAGGAGAAAAATATTTGTGGAAGAGGGAATAGCAAGGTCAGAAACTTTGAGATGGAAAAATGCTTTGCATATTTGTGGAAAATTAGAAGCCGAGTATGGTTGTACCAGACAGAAGGAGGAAGACATGTGGTAGGCTTAAGATAAGTGCAGACATAGCTCCATGTCACACGGAAACTTTAAGCCACTGGCAAGGATTTTAGACATTATACTAATTATGAAGAAAAGGTATTGGGGGACTTTGAGCTGGACAGTACTAGAGTGGTAAAATCTGATTTATACTTCAAAGAGCTTCAGAGTAAATGCATAAACTATTGCTTATATTCTAGTGGCTTTGACTATGAAAAAATACACTTTACTTTAGGGTTGGTGATAGCAGCAACCAAACAGCAAACTGTGTATTATTAGCTCATATAATATGACCGACATTGCCACATGTCAGATCTTTCTATGTGAGCTATATGGGGTCATAGTTGGCAGAGAAATCTCAGGCTTTTGCACATACTATTTTTACTAAAGAGAAACTTTTGACCATGGCTGGACTGATGAGGTCAAAAGAAATGCAAAGACAGCACACTGCATGAAAACCGGAGAAGAAAAGAATAGTGAAGACCTTATATAGTGGACAATTATCAACTTAATTGTCAAGAGGTTAAAATAGAGTATATAAAATACAACAGAAAGAAATCAAAAGCAAAAAAGCATATCTAATGTCATCCCTGAAAATATGTGTAATATAGATATAGCAAATTTAGAGTACTGTGGTCTACTTAAAATAAGGCACATATATCCTAACTCTCTTCTCTGAATCATCTCCCTTGCTGTGGTACAAGCTTAAAGGAAATGCTCTGGCAAGTGGCAGCCATGCTTCTTGGCAAAATACTGGTCGGAGGTCTCAGGAAACACTAGGAACATGCTCAATTTAACATATGAAATAACAACTTTTGGAATTCCCAATAGCTTACCTCATAGGCTAATAGCAAATATCTCTTAGTTATACATAAATTTGCAATATAAGTAATTATTATTTACTTATAAGAATTGATGGAAGGGCATACATTTGGGGATTATTTTGCAGCCCTACGGGAGATATTTAATTGCTATAGACCCTACCCTGAAAAATACTATTCGAGTCCAAAAAACAGGAGTAATACTTTGGCATTTGAATGGGTATTTTATTTTAATGTTTTGTGATGAACATAACAAAAAGGTAATGTAGATATTAGGAATATTTAAATGCAACTTCAGATGCACAGCACTATATTTTTCTATATGTAAAGTTAAAGACAATGATTTTGTTAAATCTTCATTCAATATATGTGGCACTAAAATTATGATTTATTGTTTAACTTGCATTGTTCTACCTTCTGTATTAAAACCTTGATTTTCCTATAAAATAACAAAAAAAAGGTTGAAGTGAAAATAAATATGCTTAATCAAATCCTAGATCATACATATTCAAAATAATGAGTTCTATTCATTTGTCTGATATTATTTGGATATACACATACTTTTTTTTTTTTTTTCAGTTCTTAGAAGTAAACTCAGCACACAAATAAAAGTTTAGGTACAAAGTATTCCTATTTTTGTTAAATGCAGCCCTTAATTTTTTCATGCCCTATAGTCATTTGTGTTACTAATTTTACTGCATTAGGAAAACATTGAATATATTTGAGAAAGATATTGCTAGAAGGATTTTTCTAATTTTATTTCATCTATGCGTATATGACAAATCATTGTTTATATAGAAAATTTTTAGACATTAAACTAACCGTTACATGATTACAGGAATATAACCTCCATGAAAGGGCAGACTACAGATCTTGCACTTATCCATGTGTTTCTAGTGCCTCGAATAGATATCTGTTGACTAAATGGTTGAATAAGTGATTATCGTCAGCACGTCTTGGCTCTGTTCTTTTTTATTTCCACTGCTGCTACTATAGCCACAGCTTTTTAAGTTCTGGTTTACTTTATGATCTTCCAAGGTTGAGTCAATCTTTATATATCTTTATATATATTTTCCTTCCAGACATGCCTTTCCTTTTGATTCTCCTTACGCATTATATCCATTCTTATAACTTTAAGTATTTTCTATGCATCATCGACTTCCAAATTTTTAATCTCAGGCCAGACACTCCTCTAAGCTCCAGGTTTTCAGCCATACTACTTACTTGATACCTCCACTTACATATTTCTTAGGCATCTCAAATTTGCTATGGCAAAATTGCAGTATTTGCATCTAATCACCAAAATGTTTCTCATCTATTCGTCCTTATCTTGGGGCTCAAACTGGAAATGTAGAAGTCTCCTTTGATGCTTCTATATCCGCCATTTTGTATGTCCAAGATATCAGCAGGTCCTTTTGGCTATTTGCCAAAATATTTTGAATCAATGAATGTTTTATGTTTGTAGTATTGTCCTCTTTATCCAAGCAACCATCATTTGTCATCTCAATCACCATAATATACCTCTAACTCATTCACTTCTCATTTATGTTCTCATTTCCCTATTGAAAGAAATGAGAATATATCACCCCAAACTATGCCTCTTTGATACAAAAAAAATATTTTGAACTGAAAGGCAAGTAAGAAGCAGTGAATGCAGAAAAAGCTTCCTTTTTTTTTTTTTGTTTTTGTTTTTGTTTAAAGGCAGAAAATAAATTCTCTTTTTACTGGAGATAGACATATCATCCCAGAGAGAACACCAAAGGAATTTGCAGCAAACCCTATCTTCCTAGTTAAGGAAGAGGACTACCTAGCCCTACGCCCTAGTTGGACTACCCAGAGCTCAAACCCTTATGTCTTGTTAATTCTTCACAAATTTATTGTTTAATGTGTTAAAGATATAAAAGCTTCCTGCTATAGTCACTTCTATGGGTCTTCACTCTCTTGTGAAGTTTCCCATGTACATGGATTTTCTTTTAAATCTGTATGCTTCTCTCCTGTAAATCTTTGTCATTATAATTTTCATAACCATCCAGTAACCCTAAGAAGGTTGAAGAAAATATTTTCCACCCCTATACTATTTAGTACATAATAGAATGATTTTTTAAGTATTAACACTGCACATTTAAGGTGTACAGTTTGGTGTTTCAACATGAAAACATCCATGAAGCCATCACCACAATCAAGATAATACACATACCCATCAGCTCTAGTAGAGTTCCCTTTATGAACCTCCTTTGTGTTCTGCCTTCCTCCACTTTTCTCCACCCTGTTTATTATTCGTAAACAGAATAATAAGTGAATTACAGTTATGCACTTTGGCTTTTTTCACACAGTGTAATAATTGTGAGATCTCTCCATGTTGTTGCATAGATCTATAGTTGCGGTTGTTTTTTAAGGAACATTTTATTACTTTCTTGTTTAAAGACTCCCATTATTTTCGTGTTCACAGTGGATATCCAAGCTATTTTTGGCTGTGAAATTTGTTTGAACATCCTTATGGTGTCCACAGAATTCTTCATTTTATGAGTTATATTTTTTCTGTTGCTGTTGTAACACATGAGCACAGTGTGCTTATTGCTTAAAGTAACATAAATCTATTCTCTTACTGTTTTGGAGCTCAGAAATCTGAAATGGATTTTCAGAGCTGCATTTTTATTGGAGGCTCTAGGAGGAACATACTCCCTTACCCTTCTAGCTTTTAAAAGCCCCCTTTATTTCTTCGCTTGTGGTTCCTTCTTCCATCTTCAAAGGCAGCAATGTAGCATTATCTCTCCTTTTTGAATTCTCCTTCTCTTCTTACATCTCTTTCTCAGTCTCTTTCTGTCTCTCTATCTGTGTGTGTGTGTGACTCGCAACTATAAAGTTCCTTTTGCATGTGGCAAAAAAACATATCCACAGGTTCTGGGAATTAGAGTATGAATACCTTTGATAGGTTATTATTTAGCTAGTACATGAATCCTCTAACTTTCTAGTACAATTAAAATTCATTCCTCTAAGCCTTCTTATGGCTCAAGTATATGCATGTATTTTAGGTTCCACCAATCAGAATCATTCAGACAAAATCATAATTTGAAGAGAAGAACATGAGGAAGTAAGGGCAAATTTATCTTTTGTCATACATGATGGGATATATTTCTAAATTCTAAGATCCCAGTCCTGAACAATGTCAATGGTCACTTTCTTGTCTATAGAAATTAAACTACTAGTGTCAGAAGAAAGTAGTAGTAAATTTCTGTTATAGTAAATCCATATATTGTGATGTGGCATTTTTTCCTAGGGAACTCTGCTCCACTCAGTTACTCTATGAGCTATCTGGAAACGTAATTCATTATTTCCCTGAGTAAATTCGTGACAAATTAGTAATATGGACTTTTTTTTTCAACTAAAAAACTCTTACTACTATGGAAATTGGTAATTCAAGTGGTTTCTGATGAAAGATCCTAAAGAATATGGGAATCTGGAGTGATTATCAGGTCTGTTTGGGTCCCAGAGCAGTGAGATGGTGGCTATAATTAAAAAATTTGACTTTCATCAGCCCGTAGGATGAAATGGTATAATAGTTAATTAAAGTGTTCCCTGATTTATCTGGAAAAGAGTGTACATTGAAGGAAAAGCTTTTGAAGCAGTATGATTAGCATAAGGAATATAAGGACTATGGAGTTTTGTGTATAGCTTGAATATTGAAAGTGATGAGCTCCAAGTCCAAAATCTTAGCCTCAGGTGATGTCAGAGACTAAGGATTTTCTGAAATTAGTGTAAAAGAATTTCAACTGTATGTTGACTAACATAACATAAAAAATTTAAAAAAATAAAAAAATAAAGAATTTCAACTAAGATCAAAAAGGTGACATGGTCAAAAGTCAACCTGAAAATATTCCATGTTTTATTTTTTAATTAGGACATGATTTGAATTCAGACTCACCAAATTTCATTTGTGAAAAAGAAAGCATTTGTAGGAAATGAATGGGACCCTCTGATTTGTAATGGGGGAGTGGAAGTGTTCAGTTCACCCAGAGTAGTGAAAGCCCCCAGACCTCCCTGATTCTCCTCTGCCAGCAAAAGCAGCACCTCTTCCCCTTGCTGATGTTGCTGATTCTCCTTGGCCTAATGACCCTAATGACATCCCATGATATAGTTACTCTCCTTAGAAAGCCACTTCTTACTTCCCACCCTGATGCCTTTTATTAACCTCATAACTAGAGATAATTGCCTACATAACCCATGAGGCCAATTATCAAGTCAAATCTTAGAGGAAAAAGGCTTACACATGGAAAGAATTATGAGATTTTACAACAATCAGAAAATACGTACCTATGAATAGATTCTGAAGACCGGAGGAAAAAAAACAATTTAATTTTGATTCAGGTTAAATTTAGCCATAAGGGTACATTTACCAGACATCCCAGAGTCAATGTTTATTTTTTTTTTATTTTTTTAAAGATTTTATTTATTTATTTAACAGTGAGAGAGACAGGCAGTGAGAGAGGGAACATAAGCAGGGGGAGTGGGAGAGGAAGAAGCAGGCTCCTAGCGGAGGAGCCTGATGTGGGACTCGATCCCAGAATGCTGGGATCATGCCCTGAGCTGAAGGCAGATGTTTAACAACTGCGCCACCCAGGCGCCCCCCAGAGTCAATGTTTAAACTCAAGCAGCTTGTAATAGTTATTTTCCTTTTTCTCAGTATTTTGAATTAAGCATAGATTTTTTGGGAACCTATGAAAAATAAAGTTGATGTATTAGAAATCTCGTGATATAATGTAAATGAAGGCATGAAAGCTTTAAAGAGCCAGGAAGGTTAGGATAGATTTATCTTATGCAATCTGCCCAACCACCCACTCATCCTAATTCTATTCCTAATAGTGTGTCAGATGAGCCTTTATCAAGATATTGAAAAAGACTTCATTGGGGCAAGGGCAAACATCTCTGAAATCCATAATGACTACATTCAGTAGGCCAGGAATGCTGGTGTGAGACTTTGTCACTGAAATGGGCTCTCAGTGTGGTAATAACCATGTGGCAGTACTCAAAAAAGAACAATCTCCATGTGGTTCCATAGCAGATAGTGAGCCTGCAATGTTAGCGCACACTAACAATTTCTTCTACCATTTATGTATTTGAAACCTTAATATCATTTACTCTATGTTAAATATCATATGAAGTGTTAGAATAGTGCTTTGGAAAGGATTATGTATATTCTCTGCCCTTGTTTATATTCTAAGACAATAAATTCAAACAGACACTGTAATTAACCAAATCTATTGCATTAAAAATCATCACTATACATTATGATAATGTGCACAATTCTTTACTCTAGTATTGATCTGTGCATTCTTAATAGAACATCAACATAGTACCATGAAAATAATTGTCATTAAATTGTGTATATCACACACTAATAATCTGTGTTTGACTTAGACAATATTTACTACCAGTTTTGAGAGGGGATGGTAAAGAGAAAAATACAAATTTAAGGAAAGGTTTCTAAGGTATAGGAGCCAAGTATGAGATTTGAAAAGTTGATAAAAGGTAGGTGTTTTGTGGGTTGAGAATAATAAGATCCTGCTTGAGATCGTTTCTTTTAGGAAGTAATACCAGGAGATAGAAAAGTATGGAAAACTATGAAGAATGAAGGTTGCAAGTAGAGAAAACCAGTACAAAGATGAGCGGGTCACTACTGGGGGGCCATGGACTCAATCCCATTCAGATCTTTCAAAGCAACTGGGCATGAACCTCAAAATCGTCTGCATAAGGAACAGAAGTTTCTATCCCCTTTATTCAGGGGTTGCTTACGGGTGTTAATTCCCTTACACTTGCAGGTTTGCTCTCACAGAAGAGCTAAGCTTGTTTCCTTCCATACCCTGGAGTAGCATTTCCAAGAAAGTTATTGGTCTCTGATCTTATCTCAATTTAGGCTTCCCATAATTTGGATTCCAATGATGTATGCTCCAGGGTAGTGGTCTGGGAGAGTGGGGCATTGATTTCTGTCTTTTCCTCGGTCTCAGGAACGTTCTTAAAATTATGCAGTATTCACTCAGCTGATTTTTCTTGAGTGAAAAATTAATCTAGATGCCATTAGAGTAAAATATACTTAGAAATGCATTTTTGTTTGAATATAAAACTGGTGATTAGAGAACTTTGCATATAAAAAAGAAAACTCTTCACCTGAAATAACCCACTGCCTGCTGTTCATTTGCATATCTTCACTTTAACAGTTAGATTCAAGCAGTCAGAATATGTTAATAGCTGCACCCATTTCATATCCTAATGCAGGAAATCCAATAGCTCAATGATAGGCATATATGCGCCTTAAAGAGAATCTCTAAAATTACTTGGCAAAGGAAAAATATTTCTTGCAGCTCTGCACAAGTTCACAGGAAGCCCTTTCAGGAGCTCCAGTGAACAGTCCATCAGCACCAGTTTTAAGCTGCAGAAATGGCATCTTTCTACCACAGACACTATGTAATCTGAATTTTAATCACCTCCTTTTCTTACCATGTCTAATCCTTTCTCTATCCATTCTCAAACAACCGATCAATTTAGCTTTACCTTATAAAGAAATCTGTTACATAAGTTCTATTCTGATATAGAAAAAGAAATCCTGTGGCAGCTAATGAAATGTTCTTGGTTCAAATTAGGAAGTAGAAATTTAAAACTTAGTTAAATAACCTCATATGACCCCCTGTTATTATATTAAATCTCTATTTAATCTCATCCTTCAGAGTGCCTAACCAAGGCATTGTTCAAAATGAAAGTCTCCACACACACAAAAATGTAAATTTAGTCAGTGCAGATGTGGCCTCTGTTTCAGTGTTTTTAACAATCACAAAGGTGTTTTTTGATACCACTTTGAGAAATCCTACTTTATACTGACAAAACACCCTACTTGTATAGTGTATGTGTAGTGGTATAGGGGAGTTATTATTATATATCTATGTAGTAAATGTAAATCAAATATTCTCACATATCCTGATGACTTCCTTCTCCCCAGTTCCCAAACAGATATAGCCAACATGAGAACATAATAACTGCCAGTTGTAAGTTGGAACATCATATCCCAAATACAAAATGCTAGCAGAAGCTGCCAAATGCTTAACACCTGCATGGTTATTTGGGGTAGTGTATCATGAAGTCGGTGTATGAGATCTCTCATTGGCCCAGTAGGAAATACTGTCAGTCTGTTAAGATCAGCTTTCTATATCACTTAACATAATCATCCCCAAATATGAAAACTTAGTGCATGCATTCACAGTATGTATGTAATATTCCGTATATGATTAACCCCAACTCTATTTTGTGTTTTATTTGCTTATTCATTTCTACATCTGCAGTTTCTGGACCTATAAAATAGTCAATGTTTGTAGTTGAATAGATGTATGTTCGTAAATATATTTTTGGAAACTACAATATTTACCTGATTTACTCAGATCCAAATGGTCTCTCTCTTTACTTCCTTATTTCCTATGTCACAGCCATTTGTATTAGAAGTCTATTTTGATGGGACTGGTGGCAGCATTTCAAACTGAAGATCCCTGCTCAGTGAGATAGTTTTTACACCTCGTTTCTTGAATGATATTTTGGAAAACTTCCCAGTTCTACCTCCAAAACAGGTGGGATTGGGAAAAGATGTGTCTGTCAACAGGGCTCTATTACTACTTCAGTTTCTGTCAAGTAGTCCACTGGTGCATTTACTTTCCCTTCTTAGCTATTTAATATCCAAACACCGGGCTGTTGGCTGATGAACTGCTCGCTTTCAGTGCAAGCAGCAGTCCAGCCAGAACACGCATGTCTCAGCTGCCTACACTGTGGAGAAGCACACTGCAACTATTCTGTGTAAGAGGAATAATTAGTGGCAATGATTTAAAAGGGTCAAACTGAGTCCAAGTGAAAGAAAGAGCATCCCATCCCATTGTGTTCGAATCCATAATTTAAAGAAAGTCAAGTTCACTTTTTTAACGAGTGTTTCACCTCTGTCTGGTTGAAGGTGGTTTAATGGCTGGAAACATAAACCTGGCACATAATGGCCAGCATGTCAAATCCACAGAAACCATTATTAGGCTGAGCATTTTGATTTAGATGGCTAAATGGGCTATGTTTTACTGATCAGCCTTTCAGTATGAGTTCAATAAAACACTCATGTGACAGAGAGTTTCCCAAATAAAGGACATTTCATTCTTTGTGTTTCAGTGTATTAATATTGGTTTAATAAAAACATATTTGTTATAGTTGCATCACAATTATTTATTAGTAATGGAATAAAAACATGTTTTACATTGATATGTCTCTAAGAAATAATTAGAAGAGCAACTGGGCATTCTGTTTTTTATAAAGTTTTTTTAAGGTTTATTTATTCACTTTTTATCTACTTTTTTGCTCCTTGTTTCCCATTTATTATAGATTTATGTTATTATGTATGTTTCATGAAGTGGGAAACTAAATTAAAAATTAAAATGTATTTTAAGTATGGACTTCTTACAGATTTTGCTTTCCTAAAAAGACAATATTTAACATATATCGTAGGAGTCATCTTTGAGAAAGCTGAGTCAAAAAACATTTTTCTTAGCATCAAATCAGTTTCTGAATATACACTGAGAAATTTAGAGAATTATTTAAAAAATAGAAACAATAAAATTGCACACTTCTGAAAGCGATTTATCTTTCTTTTTGCTTTGTCACAGTGAAACCATTATTTTTTTTTAAATTTAGAATGTATACAATTTAAAGTAATTATAATAATGTTGATGTGATATGTCATGTGTGCTAATATTTTTGACCACTTCTAGACAAATGCCCAAATCTTATAAAATTATTTTTTAGTTTTAATTCTAGAAATTAATTGAAAGAATTATGCTAAAATATTCCAATACAAGTTGAAATAAAATGGAGAAGGAAATGGATTTTTCAAAAGAACATTTCTATTTAAGTTGATATTAAGAAATAATATCATTTCACTAGTCAACACTTTTATAATGCTAAAATATAAAAGAGATTTGTTATCTATAAGGAGGCAGATGCTCCTGAATTAATTCATATATATCACTGGGCTATTTAGGTAAAATAAAATTTATCATACTAGGTATAAGGCAGAAATATTTTTTTTAAAAACCCTATGTAATTTTTTAGGTTCTTACAAGTGAAGAGCTAGAAAAGGCAGGAATGACTCTTAATTAAGCATCCTTGTTGATGAGTTATTTTTGTTCTATCAAAGGATTCAGTGTTCTCAATTTTAATATTATTTAAAAAATTATATTTAGGTAAAAATAAAAGAATTTGAAGATAAGTAAAACATGTTTAGGAAATTTAATATCTATTGAATAAAATGTCACATAGAATATTAGAACTGCATAAATTAGAAACTACCCTACAAATTAATACTAATGAGCTCGGCATCGTGCTAGAACCAAAACAGTATCCCCAATTCATTAATTTATAATCTACTTGGAGAGATAGGATAAATTAAAAATAAATTAAAATTGTGTATTCAAGTAACTATGTTTTTTTTTTTGTTTTATTTTTTATTTTTTTATTTTTTATTTTTTTTAATTTTATTTTATTATATTGTGTTAATCACCATACAGTACATCCCCAGATTCCGATGTAAAGTTTGATGCTTCATTAGTTGCGTATAACACCCAGTGCACCATGCAATACGTGCCCTCCCTACTACCCATCACCAGGCTATCCCCTTCCCCCACCCCCTCCCCTCTGAAGTCCTCAGTTTGCCTCTCACAGTCCATAGTCTCTCATGTTTCATTCCCCCTTCTGATTACCCCCCTTTTCTTTATCCCTTTCTTCCCCTACCGATCCTCCTAGTTCTTATGTTCCATAGATGAGAGAAATCATATGATAATTGTCTTTCTCTGCTTGACTTATTTCACTTAGCATTATCTCCTCCAGTGCCGTCCATGTTGCAGCAAATGTTGAGAATTCGTTCTTTCTGATAGCTGAGTAATATTCCATTGTATATATGGACCACAGCTTCTTAATCCAGTCATCTGTTGAAGGGCATCTCGGCTCCTTCCATCAAGTAACTATGTTTTTGATACAGGGGTAGCTCTGTGCTAGTAAACTATATGCTACTTACTATAAACTAGTATAATTCTACTCAGTGAAGAGTCAGACCTCTAAGTAAAAGGTTGAAGAGTAGAAGTGCTAAGCAATGGCTTCATGGAGGAAATGGATGCTGGAGATTCTTGGGAATGGAACAAAGAGAAGTGAAGGCATCTCAGAGATAGGACAGAGTGCAAATATGTGGTGGGAAACTTAATAGGATTATAGAAATAAGAAAACTGATAAGACTACATGTATCTAACTGCTTCTTTTTTCTAAGGCTCCTTTTGGATATAAGATATGAAATCATCCTGGAAGAAACCAAAGAATATAGATTCTAAAAACTGAGAAAACAAAGATGTTTTCACACAAAGTATTTCAGAATAGGAGGGTTACGTCTTTCACTTTGTTTAATGAAACACTGGTTGAGTTGGAATGAGCCTTGGAATGTTGCCAAATTTGCTCTATGAATTCCTATCATTAGTTAGGAAAAACACCAATAATCTGAAATTGCTGTCATTTTACCCTCTGACTGTACCACCCAGTTTTAAATGTTCTTCTTTCCACCCAAAGTTAAAATTAAAAGACAGTAGCATGACAATTACAAGGAGTATCTTCTGTTTCCTTCTTCCAATTAATCTTTGTCCAGCAGCAGACTATTTTCTTCAAGCTTCTAAACTTAAAGATATCCCTGCCTCCATATATTAACATTGTTAATGAAATAAAATGCTCCCCTTCTTATTTATGTAAACCATTATCTTCCTCTATTGCTTTATCTTCATATTTTTTTTCTATTTTTGTCTCCTATTTCAAAGCATTTAAACAATTAGTTCTTTCTCAAAATGTCATTTTATGGTACTGAGAATTCACAAGTGTTGAGAATCAAAAAGTAGGAAAGTGGGAAATTAAGAGAAAAAAGTTAAAAGAATGAACCCATTTTTTTCTCTTTGCCATCCATTTTAATAAAAAGTCAAAACCATTTACTGTAGCTAACAAGGCAGTTCTTAAATATAGCAACAAAAATTAGAGGTATCAAGAAAGATAACCAGAGAAATATTAGCTGAAATATTGTTTATATTCTTCTAATGCTAAAGTTAAACACGCTGTACTAAATCTGTCTTATTCAGATATGCAAAGCAATTTTCTAAAACTGCAACAAAGATAGTGAAATATCCCTCATTAAAAATATCTGTTAGTAACATATCCTCTATTTAACAAAAGAAAAAGAAAAATTCTCAGATTTCTAGAGCTGGAAGAGATAGAAGAGATTACCTGGCCAATCTTGAATTATAGGTTAAAAAAAAAAAGAAGGCTAGAGAAAGTATTTGTATCTTTTCCAAGAAAACTCAAGTAATACAAAGCTTAAAATTAAAAAACAAAAAGGTATATAACTATGTCCTATATATCAATATCTGTCTATCTATCATCTGTCTATCATCTATCATCTATCTATCTCTACTATCTCTATTCATCTACATCATCTATCCATCTATTGAATCCACATTTCCATTTTAGTGCTTTTCTTAATATATCCAAACTCACTTTTTATCCAAAGTAATACAGTTAATCTAATGTATAATATCTTACACATATGCAAAGAAGGAAGAAGAAGGAGGAGAAATAGGAGAAGAGGAAGAGGAGGAGGAAGCAGAGGAGGAGAGAGGGAAGGAAGAAAGGAAGGGTGGAAGGAAAGAAAGAAGGAAGGATGAAAGGAAGGTGGGTAGGAAGGAAAGAGGGAAGGAAGGAAGCAAAAGAGAAGAAAAAATGAAAGAAATAAAGGGAAGGAATTTTTTAAAAATCCTTTAAGTGTTCTAAGGAAATGTGAGAAATATTCTACTATTTTGCTTCATATGAAGAGTTTTTTGAAATCTCATGTCCAATGAAAATGCTTAATACAGAGAGGTATCTAATAGGAGGGAGCAAGTCTTCATTGCATTTCTACGTATCTTGTAATAACATTTGCCCTAGAATATCTTTTTAAGGATATTTGTATAATATCCATCTTGTTTGCTCTGCATCACCCCTATGGGACTTGGGTCAGCAAGGGGAACCAATGAGAACATAAGGCACATGCTGTTTGTTATGCCATAGGTAATAGTTCTCTGTCTCAGACCCAGAAATTTCACGTCCTCTGACATCATCTATGACACTGTGGCAGGGTAAATCTTTAGCTTGCAAGTGTGGTTAAAGCCTCAAACCCTTTACAGTTTCTGACTGAGAACTGCTTCTCCTTTGGGGAAGGTTTCAATGAGGATCTTGTAGAGATGCAATAGGGATATTAGATAAGTTGCCATTGTCCTTTTTAATGAAATGAAACATTAACTTACTGTGCAGTCCTATGTAGCCAAATCATTTTATTACTTCATTTGATGAATGGTGTGATAGATGGTGGACTCTTGAGCAAAAATAAAGCATATCTGTAATGAGAACCCAGTTGATGGGCAAGCTTGGTTTTTGATGTTCCTGTGGTTCAGGGCAGAACTTCAGTCTCCAAATTTTTCAGTCTGTGCCATTTATTAGCACTAAGGTTGTTCTAGAATCTAGCATCCAGTTGAGAGTAATTGGTAGCTGGTTTGATTCAACCTGCTGTCACCCATGTACCTGCTTTTTACAGCAAGACTGCAGATGTTAGAATATTATTTGTCAAGCACACAGTGAGATAAAGAATCTGGAGATGTTATTTTTTCATGCCACAAAAATTAGAGAGGATATGCTGAAAAGATAATATACTGTACAGCTGGGTCAATCTTCCAGGCCAAAATGGAATGTCAAAGTGTCAGTTGTGATAATTATAAGATACATTATGATTAAATGGACTTCCATCTGGAGCTCTGGCAGAAGAATTATGCCTTGAGAAATTATGCCTTGAGAGATATAACTCAAAGGGCTGATGGCACTTGGTACTGAGTAACCCCTGAACACACTCAATTGGCTATATAGTGGTATTCAGATTGATGGTCACTGACCAAATTTGGCACTCTGCGGAGACACTGCTATGATAGGCATTTCTTAATTGACAGTTAAAAAAAAAACATAGGGTCTTCCAGATAAGGTTAATAACTGAGAGAGTTTAAAATTTAGGATGCGTACTTTTAATTTAAGATTTAACTTAGTCCTAAACAAATTTTCTTTCTACTCCCTCAGTTAGAACCATCACTATTTCTTTCCCCAGAAGCAGGAATTACATTCATACATTCAAATAAAATATTCATATTTCTCATCCTGAAATGACACTGATGTGAACTTTAGGTGATCCTGTCTCCTCTAACAACTAAATATCATCTTAATTAAATTTGTACTTATAGTTCATGACAATTTTTAAAAATTTAACATAAAATTTCACTCAGTCAATAATATGTACTATACATATGCCAGTTACAAAATATTTTATTGAAGGTGACACACAAGGAAGAAATTTTATGGTTGCTCATATTAAAATAATTACAGACAATTTTAGGATACATAATATATGTGTTTGAAAGGAAGCAATTAAATGTGGCTGGGGAATGAGATAATTAGTGTTATATGTGATTTCAAGTAATAATAGTCAATATATACTGAATATTATCTGTAATAGTTCATTGAGAAGTGCATGAAGAATGAAATGATAACTTAAACACAAACCTTAAAACCATATGAATATTTATGACTTTCTTCTCTGAACACTATTGTTACATATGATTTTCTTGACTGGAAGGCTTAGTTTTAGATATAACTTTAAAGATTATTTATTTATTTATTTGAGAGAGAACAAGAGCAACAGAGATCACAGAGGGAGAGGGTGAGGGAGCAGCAGACTCCACACTGAGCAGAGAGCCAGACATGGGGCTCAATCTCAGGACCCCAAGATCATGACCTGAGCCAAAGGCAGATGCCCAACTGAGTGAGCCACCCAGGTGCCCCTAGATATAGCTTTAATACGCAAAGAGATGCCCTTCAACAGATGAATGGATAAAGAAGATGTGGTTCATATATACAATGGAATATTACTCAGCCATCAGAAAGGTTGAATACCCACCATTTGCATCAACATGGATGGAACTGAAAATTTGTATCCTTTGACTAACCTTTCCCTAATTTCCCTACTCCCAGCCCATAACAACCACTTTTTTACTCTCTGTTACTATGAGTCTGACTTTTTTTTTAAGATTCCACATAGAAGTGATACCATGTAATATTTGTCTTTCTCTGTCGGGATTATTTCATTCAGTATAATGCCTTCAAGATCCATCCATGTTGTAACAAATGGTGGGAATTCCTTCTTTCTTGTGGCTGAATAATATTCCATTGCATGTATGTATCTCATATCTTCTTTATCCATTCATCCACTGACAGACATTTAGGTTGTTTCCATACTCCACTATCATAAACAATGCTACAACGAATCTGGGAGTATAGATATACCTTCAAGATAATGGGTTTGTTTCCCTTGGATATATACCCAGAAATGGTATTGCTGAATCATATAACAGTACTATTGATTGAGTGAGTGAGTGAGTGAGTAAACTTCATACTATTTTCCATATTGACTACACCAATTTACATTCCCACCTACAGTGCACAAGTCTTTTTTCTCCACATCCTTGCCAACATTTGCTATCTCTTGTCTTTTTGGTTATATTCATTCCAACAGGTGTGAGGTGTAGCTTTGATTTGCATAAAATCTCATTTGTAATAAGCTAACATACATAACTAATTTTCTTTCTGGATGTTTTTATTTTCTTCTCTATCTCTTCATTACTTAAATTAGAGAGTGGGATTTGATTTTTACCGATTGTGACATCTTGCTTTTTTTCTCTTCTTTTTCTTCTTGAATATCGTATTCTACTTGAAGAATGTAGAAATCCACTGACAGATGAAAATTAGATAAAATATATCAAAGTATTGGCACATTTTTTAATAGCTCTTAAGCATCTTTTTCTCCCAATGCTTTCTTTGGATATATGCTCTCTCCTCGGCAGATCCATTTATTAAAAGGCACTTTTTCCTATCCTTTATATTAAATTTCCACCTTGTTCTTTTGAATTTAGCTCTCTTTGCTGATTTTCTAAAACTTGTAAGAAATGCTGGCAATATGGAAATGAGGTCTGGCAGAGGAGTGTTGAGATCTTCTGCTACTCAGAGATATAAAATAGATAAGGCCATGAAACAAAATGTCCTTCTGGGTATCGGCAATTGTAGTGCAACTTTTATTGCAGTTATTAGCCTCTAAGTACAAAGACTATTTTGTGGTTGTGCAGCTGTTCCAACAGATTGTCTTCTTCAGTGAAGTGCAAGGAGTGATAGGAAGTTGGTATTTTAAATGAAATCTGAATTTAATTATTTCTTAATTAAGAAAATGTTGTCCCATGATACCAAAGCACAATACAAGAAAATAGAATCAAATGGCTGAAAATATTTAAAAAGAGAAAAAAAGCAACACAATATGAAACAAAATGTAGAAAGTACATGTCAGTGAAGATAAAGAACAATGAGAGATTTAAAGAGAGACCTGACAGAAGATAAGTTATATCAGGTGCAAAACTCATCATTTTGTTTTATTGCTTTTCTGACATTAATTATAAATGACAGGTGACCTGTCAGCTAAGTACAGTGTGTTCATAGAGACTAAGAAAGTTTTAGATCCTCCGATAACTCGACTGGGAACAAAGCACAAAATTCAAGTTAATTTTAGCAAGACTATATTATAAATAATGGTGTTAACACTAATCAACTATTCAAAACATTTTACAAACATTTGCTAATTAATCCTTGCACTGTTGACAAATAATGCTTTCATTTACCAAGGAACAGAAAGAAACAACTTATATTACTAAATCTGCAGTTTCCGAATTTTGGGTAGTACTAAAGCCTTCCCTTTTTTTTCCTTCACGTCCTCATAACATAAAAAACACACAAACTAGGACGCCAAAAATATAAATAAATAATTCCATGGTTTTTCTCATCACAGAAGAATTACTTTATAAAACTCAGTATAAAAATAGGGAGAAAACCTTCAGCCTATAATTTTTCAGCTCCCATCTCCTCACCTTCTGACCTTCCTAAGTCCAAATTAGATGGTTTCTTACTCAGGTAATTTATTAGCACTCTATCATTCCTTCTCTATAATTTATATCAATTTGTAATTTTGTTTTTATTTGAGATTATTTAATTGTTGCATGTTTTCTCTATTAGAAAGCACAGTCTTTGAAAAGACTATGCTTATTTTGTTCAGCACATAGTAAGAGTTAAATAAATATTTATTAAAGAAATAGCTCACCTAGTGATAAATGCAGGTATTACCTTTTATACAAGAGGAGTTTCTCATGTGTACTAAAACAGGAAATGTACTTTATTAATGTGTTTGCACTTAAGTATTTAAGTAAATATGCATATGTGCATATATTTCAAAATTAATATGAGTAGAAAAGAGCAAAATGATTTAAACATATTTTTAAATCCTCCCTCCATTCTTCTATTCTAAAACAAATAATCTGAACCAAATTAAATATATTACTTTGCTCCTTATTCCTCAGCTGTGGGAGAAGGTGCTCAGTTTTGAAAAGAAACATCAAAGATCATAGAGTAACAATAGCTACCATCAATTGTGCCCTTATTAAATGCCATTAAACTTTCATAATGGCAAACACAATAAGCAGGTATTATTAGCATGTCTATTTTACACTAACAGAGCTGGGTAGCTTGTCAGTTATAAAGATGTTTGTTTTTGCTAGGTAGTATACCTTCTACAGTACATTGTCTGAAGCCCCTTTAGCATTATTATTATCATTATTATTATCATAATTATTATTATTATAAATAATTTTAGTAGAAATCTCCCATCTCTATTGATAGGAGATTGCCAACAGATATAAGAGAGAGAATTGACAGCTCTAGGACTGATCAGGGAGAGAAATTATGGTCGATATTGACCAGAAGTCCAAAAAGCTGGTCATTTTAGTGATTATTCACAGCCATGATAATAAGTAAAATCTGACATAAGATGTATGCAGTGAGGCCTGTGGTGCCATAGACATGTAAACAGGATCAAAGTTCCTTAAATACTTACCCAAGAGAGCTACACAAGAAGGAATTACTGGTATGCTCTCCTAGCACTGGAGCCTGATCTTTAGAAGACAACACTATATAATCTGGTATATGACTAACATATTATGGACTTGCCTTTCAGTGAGGACAAATATTCATTATTTGTATCAATACCTACATCACAAACAATATTCCCAACACCTACACTTCTGCTAGCAGCAAATATCACCCCCTACATCCCCAAAGATGTCTACAAGTATAACTTCAATATTCCCTAAACACCATCACTTATTAGGTCCCCTACATGATCATTTTCCTTCTAAAATGTCAGATGCAGTCCGATTTTTTATAAAGATATGATTAATCAGTCCCTTGATTGTGTAACCTATGGGCTTCTGCAAGGTCACAGCCAAACTTCTCTACTCTTAATCTCTGGTGACCACACTGCCATCCCCAACCTCTGTGGGAGGTATTTTGGAAATCCTGTATCACAATCCTTTTCTTTCTCCCAGAACCTTGCTTTCCCAACTCTTGAGGGTGAAGGAGAGCCTCTGAACATAGTATGACAGTAAGCAGCTTTTCCTAGGGCATAAAGCAATGATGGCTAATATTGAATGCTTACCTGTTAAACAGTGGTCCAGCCAACATACGTTGGTATGGTTTGTAAAAAATCATGAAACTTTGAAATAATTCAAAGAAGACTAAAATACAAATACAGTATCAATGTAATTATGATGTTCAACTGCTGAGAGAATTAATGGCCCCTTGATTATGTTTGGAACATAAATAGGAATTACTAAGGAAAAAATCCTTTCTTTCGAAGCACACGGGGTAAGATGCTGAGGGAGCTGAGAGGAACAGAACACCTTTGTTTGTGGAGGTTATTCCACAAAATCATCCTTAGATCGAGATGTTAAAACAGACGGACACAGAAGGATACTGTGACTTAGCGCTTCCAAAATCCTTCCCTAATTTAAAAGGAAAAAAAAAGAAAGAAAAAGAAAGAAAGAAAGAAAGAAAGAAAGAAAGAAAGAAAGAAAGAAAGAGAAAGAAAGAAAAAGAAACCAGTCTCTATTGCCTGACTATTTTGTACTTCTCCCCTTCATGTCGGCTACCTTCCACCAAACTATAATGCTTTCTATTCTTATGTAATAGTAAAATATGCGGAAGAAGAATAAGGAAAGATTCTATAATTTTCATAGAGAAGGAAACAGTGAATTCAGTAAAATACAGATTAGCTTGTCATCATTCTGTAGCAAAATTCTAAAATTGTTTATAAAGCGGAAGATATGTGGAAATTGAGAGACATGGAAAAAATGAGAAATAGAAAAGAAAAAAATTAGAAATTATTATATGGTTTCTCAAAAGAAGCCATGAAACTTTTAACACCTTTCCTTTTTTTTTTTTTTATTATTCAATACATTATCAGATCCTTAGTTCAAGAGATTGCTTTGTATTTAGGAAAACTGTTTCAAAAATCTTTTGTTTTTGTGCATAGTATGTATACTGTATATATGCATAAATAGTTAACTATGGTCTTAACTTGTTAAAAGACTTTATGCAAAAAGTATTCTTAAGGATCTAATATTAACCTGAGAGGAAATCTCTGGTAAATACTTGCTCTATCATGTGAATGTATTCATTAATATCTTGAATTAAAAATACATTAGGCATGGTCCTCAAATTTCCATATTTTTGTACTTATTCAACAAACATTTATTAATTTATTAAATTACTAGATCAAAAATGAACAGGACATAGTTTCTACCCTTGAGAAACTCACAGTCTAGTAGGGAAGACACGAATAAGTAACTACTCTAAAATATGAAAAGTGCTATAAAGGACGCTTATGTCAATGATTCAAAGGGAAGCCTAAAGTATTCGATGATAAAAGTAATGTATTAATTATAAGTTCACTGTGAGTCAACAATGTGATGGCCATCAAAACAGAAAACAAAAACTTAGCCTGGATTTGTGTATATTTAGTGCCCAAAAATGAAGAAGAAAATCATGTTACAATACAATTTAAAAATTTGACCACATCTGGACTGTCACATAGCTATTATATATAGGCTTCCATTAATGGAATGGACAAGTCTCAGTGATAAAAGGCACAGCTTAGGGAATACAGTCAATGGTATTATATTACTATTATATGGTGACATAGTATTTGTGGTGAGCATAATATAACATATACATGTATTGAATCACTATGTTGTATACCTAAAACTAATGTAACTTGTGTATCAACTATACCTCAATAAAAAAAAAAAGCATATATGTTTAAAAATTGATAGAAAAAAAACTAAGTGGGACAATTCTAGGAATGGTATTCAGAATAATAAAAATTGATGACATTGAAACACTGAAATATGTTGAAAAGAATGGGACTGTTTCATATAAAGAAATAAATATGGAGGGCACATGGGTAAATGAACATGATTTTCGAATATTTTAAGAATTGCTACATTTAAAAAGTCCATGTACTTCCAAAGTGTAGAGTTAAGATGTTTTGAAACATTGCAGGAAGGAAATTGTTGTTATAACACAAGGAGCTGGTTTTTAATGATTAGAACTGTTCACAAATTGAAGAGGCTTCTCCTAAACTTATTTTTTCTGAATATACTCAACTTAGACGTGGCAAATGAACTGTCAGTTGTTGCATTATAGATTGATGCATTGGGTGGGTGGGTGAACTGGGTGACCTGATGTTATTTTTAAAGCTCATCTCTCTCTGTTTCTCTTTTTCATACACACATGTGTGCAAACATACACACATGCATTCTTTCAATCTCTCATAGAGATTCTCTCACCATTCATATACACACTTAAAAATTCATACACATGTTGTGTGTGTCTCTGTAAACAGAAAAGACAGAAATATCTAAAGTTTTTGGAGAAATCTTTATTTGAAACAGGATGAGAAAAAAAAAAAGCATTTACAATAGAGTATATCAACAAAGACACATTATCCAGTGATTACATTTGACAGTAAGTATGTGCATAAGAGATTATTGTAATGATCTGCTTAATCTTTAAA
Source organism: Ailuropoda melanoleuca (assembly GCF_002007445.2). NCBI lineage: Eukaryota > Metazoa > Chordata > Mammalia > Carnivora > Ursidae > Ailuropoda > Ailuropoda melanoleuca. The sequence continues at coordinate 33,677,423 of NC_048218.1, forward strand.
ACTGAAACTATTTCAAGCAGTAAAAATAGAAGGACCTCTAGATCAGTAGCTTATAATGTTACCAGCTAATCTGTTTTACTACAGATTTGAACTTCTCTCTTCATCTGGTTCTTACGTATAGGCTCTTGTCAAGATCCCCAGTATCAGACCAATTTCTTGCTTTCTGATTTCTATGTGCAAACTTGTTCTTCATTTGCTTATTTCTTTACTTGAATTTGTTTGTGTCTCAGTCCTTACCTTTGAGATCTGCTTAGTTCCTTAGTTTTTTTCCCCCCAAATCCCCACCATTCTTTGTTTTCCAGTCTATTATTCTCAAGTACTTCCTGAAGTTTCAGATTGTTGGTGATACATGTATCCCACTTACTAGTTGCTAGTTTTTCCTGGAACTAATTCCCTATCTTTATATCTTTGTTTTGGACTCTGTACAGATCTTGCTGAAACTCTTGAACCATTTTTGAAAGTTGGACTTAACCTTTAAAGTTCCCGGTATTGGCCTCCTACCACAAATTGAACTACACTTACATTACTGTTTTTAATGGAAATAATTTTGTTCTTTTTAAGATTTTATTTATTTATTCGACAGAGATAGAGACAGCCAGCGAGAGAGGGAACACAAGCAGGGGGAGTGGGAGAGGAAGAAGCAGGCTCATAGCGGAAGAGCCTGATGTGGGGCTCGATCCCATAACGCCAGGATCACGCCCTGAGCCGAAGGCAGACGCCTAACCGCTGTGCCACCCAGGCGCCCCGGAAATAATTTTGTTCTTACAAAAATTGAAGACTCATCGTATATCAGAGACATTATCTTATTGACTTTTCATAGCACCATCCTATGAACTAGATTTTAATACCTCCATTTTAAAGACAATGTCTAAATCTCCAAATAAAATTTCTTTTAATGTCTTACACTTGTTCAGTATTCAAGATAGGAACTGAACTCAAGTTATATATTTTAAAGTCAAGTAATTTGTTAAGCAAATTAAAATAGAAACATTCCTCCTGAATTTGAAGGCTTAGATATTCATCAGAGGAAAAAAAATCATGGATAAGTACAAGAAAAATTAATACAGTAGCTCAAACATAAGAATGGAATGGCCAATGTACTATAAGATCTAATAGAACAGAAAGAATTTATTAAGTCAGAAATGTGGAATGAAGAGTTTAGATATTAAAAATATTGGTAATTACAAGAAACCAGAAAATGAAAGAACTCTGATAGATACGAAGGAATGTGACATCTGAATCAAGAGTTTTAAGATTACTTATAATTTGGCTTTCTTAGTTATCACTAACTTCTCTATATTTTTTATCATGTATTTTTATATGAATTAGCCCAGTATGTAAGTTAACATAATTTTAATTATAAATGACATGTGCCAAAATGTGAAATTGGCTTAGATTAAGTAGGGCTAAAGAAGCAAAGTTCTTCCTATAACAGAAAATAATTTTCATACAGTAGCAAAAAATCATTTTACCATTTTCTGTAGTATCTGAGGACTTGGATTCTTGTACCTATTAAAGCTATAATGTTAGAAAACTCAGTAAGAAAAACGTGAGGATATTAGTTTGTGTTAGTTTCAATTCGTAATTTTTTTGTGAGGTCTTAATAGAAAGAGACAAGCTTACTTGAAAAGTAATACCTATTAGCATACCTGGTTTTATTTTTTTTTAAAGAGGCAAAGAGTATTACTTTTTATTAGGTAAGACTATGGTAACAACCCTTAAATTTCAGTGCCACACATTAACAAATATTTGCGGCTTACTCATGTGGTATGTTGGCTATATGTTGGATGCAGTTTTGTGGGTCTAATTCATTGGTCCTTCAACTTGGGATCCAGACTTGGGGTATAGTCTTTACCTTGGATGTGGAAAAAGAGATGTGAATACGATGTGTAATGGCTTTTAAAAATACTACTTGGATGTGGCATACCTTATTTCTATTTCTTATTTTCCAAAAGAAAATCAAGTCACATGACCACAAGGCAAGGAGATATACTACTTATATAGGGGTGGGAATGGCCATGATATATATATATATATATATATATATATATAAAATCTCTTTAGTGGTAAGGAAGTAAATACCTCAATAGTGCATACTGTCAATGTCTTGTTTTCATATTCATTTCCTACCTCTGCATGCAAAACACATTTGTACATATTCAGGGAAGACACTCTAAAAGTTTCATCAAGATGTAGATTCCAAGTCTCAGGTTTCACAATAATCTATACGTCTGGTCTATATGTGATTGCTCTTTTTTTTTTTTAAAGATTTTATTTATTTATTTGACAGAGATAGAGACAGCCAGCGAGAGAGGGAACACAAGCAGGGGGAGTGGGAGAGAAAGAAGCAGGCTCATAGCAGAGGAGCCTGATGTGGGGCTCGATCCCATAACGTTGGGATCACGCCCTGAGCCGAAGGCAGACACCCAAGCGCTGTGCCACCCAGGTGCCCCTAGATGTGATTGCTCTTGATCTGGATATCTAAGAACTAAAATATGAGAACATGGAGTAGTCCAAGAGGGATAAATGATTGTCATAAATACTATGATGTAATTTGGTTAAAGGTAGACAATAGTTACTGCTTCATAGCAAATTTAAAATACTGCTGGGCAGATGTTTTGAGGACCCATTCTCCAGGTTGTATAAAATATTTCTTCTTGTGACCCAGATTATATGTCCTGTGATTAGCTCTTGGCTTTGCACTTTGGAGGTTTGCTTTCTTTTCTCTTTCTTCCTTTTCTTTCTTTCTTTCTCTTTCTTTCTTTTTCTTTCTTTCTTTCTTTCTTTCTTTCTTTCTTTCTTTCTTTCTCTTTCTTTCCTTTCCTTCTCTTTTCTTTTTTCTTTTCTTTTTCATTTCTTCTTTTGTCAGAAATGAAGCAGACATTGGAGATTATGCCATCGGTGGGGCCAGGTATCTTTCCCAGCTAGCTTTCTGCCCATAAAGTTGAAATGTCTTACAAAGTTTACCTTAATTACCAAGAAGAATGCTGATGAAATACATTTAGGCAAGGAAGTAGTAATTATGCTTAACCATCCCTTGGTCGTGGTGTCAAATTTCCTTTGGGCAGAAATCAGAAAGCTGAGATCAAGAAATGGGCAGAGCTCTATTATTAGATTGAAATTCCCAGGCCACAATCAGTCCAGTCCATGATTTGAGAAGTTCACCCAACTTTCATTAGAAATTGAATAGAAATTGACTAGATACAAATACTGAAAAGTATCTAAGGGACAATTAATGGAATTATATTGCCAGGGGACTCCCAAGTTGAGGAAAGCAAAGCTAATTGATGCTCAGATTGTATGAGAAGTCCTGCATCTCCACACCACCAACACAAAGTATTAAGGAAGAGTGGAATCTGAAAGAACAGTCCCCACAAAGGCCATTCTTTGTAGTATCCATTTTAGAAGGTACCATGGAGGACAAAATAAATGGTCATCACATATTGGAAGCCTGTTAAAGTCAGTTTTTCTGCCATTTGCAATTAAGGAGTACTAAATGAAGTAACATTTCCCCCATTCTGTATACATACATTATTTATCGAGATGCAGAGTCATTCTTCAAATCAAGTATTGGTACTTATTTTACCAAGAAGATTTTTGCTGAAACTTTGGTAAATTAATTTTAATAATTATAACTAATGTGAAAGAAGAGCACTGTAGTAGGTAAAAGGATATTAGCAAATATTTTCACTCTTTGCCACTGAGCAGATGGTAGGTATGGTAGATTGCAATAACAATCGACATTTTTCATCCATTCATGTATCCAGGACTTTGCCATGTGATGTCACAGTTTCTCCTACTACAGAGGCAAAATATATTTCCCTGCCCCTTGGATTGGTATTTGGCCATATGGCTTGCTTGGACCATTTGAATAAAATTGAAATGTCATTTTGCCAATTTCAAGTTATAAGGACTTTTATATATCTACTTGCCTTCTTACACTTCTACAACTATTAAGAGCAGAACATGCTTGAACAGGCTGTGTCCCTGAAGAGGAAGAGAGAGGTGTAAGGCAGAACTTAGCTCTGAGATATGAGTAAAACCAACCATAATCATCAGAACTATCCAGACAAACCCAGCCTAGATTAGCCATCACCCAGCCAATCCACATAGTCATGGCATGTCTCTGCCCTTCTAAATCTAGCTATGGTCACATATCTTGGTTTGCCAATGAAATTTTAGGAACTGATATGTAATTTGCAAATCTCTTTGTGTCATGACAATAGAAGTGTTCTAGAGGGGGCGCCTGGGTGGCACAGCGGTTAAGCGTCTGCCTTCGGCTCAGGGCGTGATCCCGGCGTTATGGGATCGAGCCCCACGTCAGGCTCCTCTGCTGTGAGCCTGCTTCTTCCTCTCCCACCCCCCTGCTTGTGTTCCCTCTCTTGCTGGCTGTCTCTATCTCTGTCAAATAAATAAATAAAATCTTAAAAAAAAAAAAAAAAAAGAAGTGTTCTAGAGAAAGCATGCACCATCAATCTGGATCTGTAAGTGGAGACAAAATAAAGCAAAACCACCAGAGAATCAAGATAACCATTGGGCAGAAATGAGAAATAAATATTGTTGCTTTAAGCCCATCTTAACTGGTAAAAGATTTTTTTTTCCTTTGCAAAATATTAAATGTGGAAAAATAAAATGTGGTATAGTCTTAAAAAGATTATAATCATTTATATTAATTTATAAAATATAAAGAAAACAGAATTGGCAATAATAAAACAATTTGTTATAAAGATAATTAGCCAATTGAAAATAGCATAAAATAAAAATAAATATGTAATTTCTCATACTCTGAGGAAGTATTTCAATTTGATCTCATACTTGTATAGTTAGGATAAACAATAATGGTTTATTTTCTTTAAACAGGCAATTAGAACATTTTAATGTAAAGTGAGAAGCCTTATTTTGTTCACGAAATTCTCTCAACTATTAAATTTTCATGCCTATTTTCTTACAAAATCAAACTCTGGACATTTTCTTATAAGTTCTATTTCATCATGTCCTAATTCTTACAACTGGAGGATAAAAATAAGCCATATTACAATAAACATATGAATATTTAAGGACAGTTATCAAGAAATAAGATGAAGGATACACACCTACATAAACTAGGTGCTAAAATAAACTGCTGCTTGATAAATATTTAATATTAAATATTAATTAAATATTTAATATCATAAATATTTTACATCCATTCTCATTTGTTATTTCAAATATACTTAAGTATGATCATTACCAATTTTAGGGGGACCTATAATCTATAATCTGGGACCTGTGTTTTACCAGGTTCCATTCTGTTCTTCTGGACACACCTTTCTCCAAGGTGCAAAGTCTGAGGTCTCAGTAGTATGTCACTACCTGTACCTCACATTTCTCACTCCAGACTATGCTCTGAGTAAATCTGGACTCTAAAATGTCTGTCCAAAATGTCCGTGTCCACTTCCAGGGCTTGTGTGGGCCTTTCACTGGTTTTCACTCTCCCAAGTGCTTTCTGTGTTGCCAGGGTTGGTGTGCACAACTCTAGGTCCATGTGAAGACCAAGGGGCATCTGCTTGAGACAACTGTAGATAGACGTTGAAGGTTCTGGGTGAGGCTCTCTCACATGCCTTGAGAGACCCTATGTGGTCTAAGGCAGAGCTAAGAGTCCAAAGAAAAGTGAGATAAGCTGAGGACCGATTTTCCCACCCCACTGCACATGGCATGGGATTCTGAGAGTCCTGAGAATTTTAAATTGAAACCCGGCCTTTCAAATCACCTTGTGATGAAGTTGTACTATATTTATGATGGTAGAAGGATATAAAATATTTTGTTTAACCATTTATTAGTTTGAATTACTACTTCTAAATCAGACATATGACAGTTAGGTCTCCATTAGTATTCCTGCCCAATTGTACAAATGAAGTGACTGGGGTTTAGGTTAAACCAACTGCTCAATTTCCTATGGCTACTAAAGGACAGAGTAGGGACTGTAATGAAAACTCATAGTATTTTAAAACTCTGTATGCTTGCCCATTTTAGTTTCACACTGTCCATCACTGGAATGATGAAGCAAAGAAACTACAAATGTGCAGAGAATTAGAAGAGTGAAAAGTGATTTGGTATTTACCAAGGAAAGTACATATTATATATGTCTAATTTAGACTGAGTATTTTTTATAGGTTCAAGTTTTATTTAGATTCCAGTTAGTTAACATACAGTCTAATATTAGTTTCAGGTGTAGAATTTCGTGATTCAACACTTACATACAACACCCAATGCTTATCACAAGTGGCTTCCTTAACACCGATCACCCATTTAACACATCACCCTGCCCATCTCATCTCCAGCAACCTTCAGTTTGTTGTCTTAACTATAAAAGTCTGCTTTATGGTTTGCCTCTCTCTTTTTTCCCCCTATACTCACCTGTTTTGTTTGTTTCTGAAATTCCACGTATGAGTGAAATCATATGGTATTTGTCTTTCTCTGACTGACTGATTTTGCTTAGCATAATACACTCTAGCTCCATCCACTTTATTGCAAATGGCAGTATTTCATTCTTTTTGATTGCTGAGTAGTATCCCATTGTATATGCATACCACCTCTTATTTATCCATGGACGTTTGGACTTTTTCCATAATTTGGCTGTTGTTGATAATGTTGCTATAAACACCGAGGTGCATGTGTCCCTTCAAATCTGTATTTTTGTATCCTTTGGGTAAATACCTAGTAGTCCAGTTGCTGGGACATAGGGTTGCTCTATTTTTAACTTTTTGAGGAAACTCCATACTGTTTTCCAGAGTGGCTGCATGAGTTTGCATTCCCATCAACAGTGTAAGAGGGCTCCCCTTTCTATGCATCTTCGTCAACATCTTTTTTTCCCTGCATTGCTAATTTTAACCACTGTGACTGGTGTGAAGTGATATCTTATTGTAGTTTTGATTTGTATTCCCTGATGATGAATAATGGTGACCATCTTTTCATGTGTCTGTTAGCCATCTGAATGTCTTCTTTGGAAAAATGTCTATTCATGTCTTCTGCCCATTTTTAAATTGGATTATTTGTTTTCTGGGTTTTGGATTTGATAATTTCTCTATAGATTTTGTATACTAACTTTTTTTTTTTTAAAGATTTTTTATTTATTTGACAGAGATAGAGACAGCCAGTGAGAGAGGGAACACAAGCAGGGGGAGTGGGAGAGGAAGAAGCAGGCTCATAGCAGAAGAGTCTGATGTGGGGCTCGATCCCAGAACGCCAGGATCACGCCCTGAGCCGAAGGCAGACGCTTAACCGCTGTGCCACCCAGGCGCCCCGTATACTAACTTTTTATCAGATATGTCATTTGCAAATATCTCCTACCATTCCATAGGCTGCCTTTTAGTTTTGTTGAATGTTTCCTTCTCTCTGCAGAAGGTTTTTATCTTGAAGTCCCCATAGTTCATTTTTACTTCTGTTTCCCTTGCCTCTGGAGACATGTCTAGTAAGAAGTTGCTATGGCCCAGGTCAAAGAGGTTGCTGCCTGTGTTCTCCTCTAGGATTTTGATGGTTTCCTGTGTCCCATGAAGGTCTTTCATCCATTTTGGATTTATACATGCAGAAAAATGAAACTGGACTGCTTTCTTACACCATACACAAGTATAAATCCAAAATAAACTTTTTCCATTGGATATCCTTTCCTGCTTTGTTGAAGATTAGTTGACCATATAGTTTCATGTCCATTTCTGGTTTTTCTATTCTGTTCCATTGATCTATGAGTCTGCTTTTGTACCATACTGTCTTAATGTTTACAGCTTTGTAATATAGCTTGAAGTCTGGAGTTGTGATGCCTCCAGCTTTGGTTTTCTTTTTCAAGATTGCTTTGTCTATTTGGGTTCTTTCATGGTACCACACAAATTTTAGGATTGTTTGTTCTAGTTCTGTGAAAAATGGTGGTGGTATTTTGATAGGGATTACATTAAATTTGTAGATTGTTTTGGGTAGTTTAGATATTTGACAACATTTGTTCTTCCAATCCATGAGCATGGAATGTCTTTCCATTTCTTTGTGTCATCTTCAACTTCTTTCATCAGTGCTTTAGTTTTCAGAGTAAAGGTCTTTCACCTCATTCATTAGGTTTATTCCTAGGTATCTCACTGTTTTTGGTGCAATTGTAAATGGGATTGATTCCTTAATTTCTCTTTCTGCTATTTCTTTATTGTTGTATAGAAATGCAACAGATTTTTTTCCTATAATAACTTTAAATCAAGTCAGTTGTTTTCATCTAACATATCTAATAGTTTTTGTTGTTGTTGCTGTTATTTCTGGTTCTTGAAACATTTGTAGTAATTTTCAAAGTACATTAACATCAGTACAGTGTCCAATTTAAGAGATATTGGTGATTTCATCTTCATGTTGACCAAATGCTTTACCAGCTTGATTGGAAATTAGTCTCAAATTAATGTCGCTTCTGATGTTTTATATACCCCTGTATTGTCTTTAAAATGTATTTTTGATATATTTAACATTTTTTTCTTTCTTAATATTGTATTTCAAATATGAAATGCTTTTTTTTCCAAAAGAACTTTTCTTGTAAACAAAACATAAATAATTATTTTTAGTCCTTCTGCCCACTAGCATACATTTATAACTTTCAGACCGTAGCTACAGAACATCACAACAAAGGCATGAAGAGTGAAAAGAGGAAAATAAAGTTTCTCAGTCTCCTTTGACAATACACAGGCATTATGGGAAGAAAAGTGATAGGGATTATCCACCAAGTGGATGTATGTATAATAGAACTGAAAATAGTTAAGATGCTTCTAATGCAGACATAGGTAAGTTATATATAATAAGATCTCAGTGGGTTTGAAGCAAATCAAAGAGGTCAGTGTTTCCAACAGGGGTACAGATGAGGAATTTCTGGGGAGCTGCTAAAACATACATGTGCTTAGGTCCCACTACAAACCTATTGAATAAACATCTCCTGGAATCCATGAGGAAAAGTAACATGTGCATTATAGTTAAAGACAATTTATTTTATTTTTTTTAAAGATTTTATTTATTTACTTAACAGAGAGAGAGACAGCCAGAGAGAGAGGGAACACAAGCAGGGGGAGTGAGAGAGGAAGAAGCGGGCTCCCAGCAGAGCAGGGAGGCTGATGCAGGGCTCGATCCTAGGACCCTGGGATCAGGCCCTGAGCTGAAGGCAGATGCTTAATGACTGAGCCACCCAGATGCCCCAGTTAAAGGCAATTTAAATGATATCTTGGGGGAAGTTAAATTCTGTGTAGGCGCTGACTGTGCCCATTGGCTAGGAAATAAACACCCTATTCATGTTACCAACTTAAGTGTTATCTAAATAACATAATGTCCTAAAACCTCAGTATGATATTATATGAAGCCAAATTCATTGAAATTTAAGAAATTAAAATAACTTTTCTATATCTCAGCATTCATATGTATGTAACCTTGAGACTCTGTATAGAAGTCTATTGTGATTTCTGAAACTACCCAAGAAATGGCACTGCATTGAAATCACAGTTTAGAAAAAGCTCATCCACAGCATTTTTCATCTCTAGATCATGAAGTCATTTTGAACACAGCAATATTGGAGAATTTAAGTCAGTGTTTCATTCCATCATCTTCAAAGTCAAAACTATGCCTAGGCAAAAAACTGAGAAGACAAACTTGATCAATAATTCCTTGTTTGATGACCACTCCCTTTGATTCTCCCAGAAGTGCCCCCAATATTTTATTAATTTCTCAGACTCATAGAAAATTCGATCATGAATTGAAAGGAATTTTAGAAAATTTCCTTACCATGATCAGTAATAAAATAGCTAATGTTTACTGAGAATTTAATGCATGCCAGCTACTCCTCTAAATACTTTGTATGGATTAACTTATTTAATCCTTTAACAAGTCATTAAATATTTTGTTATTATCTGATTTCATGGAGAAGGAAAGTGAGGTACAGAGAGCTTAAGTAAGGGCCCTTAGGTCTTACTGGTAGTAAGTAGTAGAACTGGCATTTTAACCCAGGCAGTCTGGCTTAGAAGTTTGGGCTTATAATCATTAGGCAAAGCAGAATATGTATTTTTCATTTGACTGGAAGAGCACCAGAAAAATTATTTCCAATTCTTAAGGTCATGTGATGTGTAACTGGTGTTTCCTTTCCCTGTGCTCTTGAAGCTGTCGCATGCTACCTCCCTCAGTAATCCTTTATCTCAGTCACTGTATCATCCAGGATCTGTATATCCTCCCTGCTGCCTGTGCTGTAGCACTCAAGATTTGTCATCTCCATTCTATTATACCCTGCATTGAAACATACCTGTCCTGAGTTTCTAGCCATCAAAGCAAAGTTTCTTTGGAAATTTTGGATCTACTTGGATCTAATTGGATCTACTACTATTATCAGAAAAAGGCAGAAGAACTATCTCTCCATAAAAAAGCAAATATACATCTCAACACAAACTGCTGGATTTTGGTAGAAAGTCTAGCAAAGCATGCTTAGCAAGAGGGTAAATCCTTCAGACACCTGCCCATTTATCTCTTTAGCAGGTGGGCAGGAGAATAGAATGTTTCCTATTTCTTTTTAGGATTAGAAATGCTGCTGCTTACAGCATTTCTAGATGGTCAAGAAACCAAGAGAATCAGATGCGAGTGGGAGGTCCCTAGTACCCCTAGAAGAACCCATTGGATAATGATCTCAGTTCAAAGCACATTTCATATTCATTTCATTTGTTTTATGAGAAACACAAGTCATTTTAGTAACTTATTTATTTTGCCATTGCTCCCAACGTGGACTCTATATTTGTAAAAGTTTTCTTTGTTTCAAATAGATTTATTTATTATATCTAGAAAACAATTTATTTTATTACTGGTAATGTTGATTTTTTGTTTTGTTTTGCTCTATGTCTAAATTTTTTTAAAGTAGAAGATTAATCAATGTTGAGGAATTGTGTTTATATCAAAGACAATTCATTTTTTTTTAAGATTTTATTTATTTATCTGACAGAGATAGAGACAGCCAGCGAGAGAGGGAACACAAGCAGGGGGAGTGGGAGAGGAAGAAGCAGGCTCATAGCGGAGGAGCCTGATGTGGGGCTCGATCCCTCAATGCCAGGATCACGCCCTGAGCCGAAGGCAGACGCTCAACCACTCTGCCACCCAGGCGCCCCCAAAGACAATTCATTTTAGAGAAAAAAAAGTGCAATAAAAATGAGAGCCAGAATGCAATGCTCTTTTCCCTAAAATAATAATTTAACAACCATAATTATTTACTGTCCAAAAGCATAATGTCCAAATATTTAGGAGGTTTCTTTCTTTCTTTGTCTCTCTGAAAAATAAATAAATAAAATCTTTTTACAAAAAGAGCAAGTATTTAGATACACTCTGAATTAAAGAATTACATTGCATTTAAAAAGGTATGTTTTCCTTTAAAATTAATTTATGTGCATAAATGATTCACAAAATTCCATCATATTTCTACAAAATCAGAGTAAAATTAAGGCAATTATCCAGATTAATTCAGGGAAACACATTGTTTTCTAAGAAGAAAATGGTTTCTTAGATTTCTGTTATCCTGCTTGACTGTGTATTTATACATTTTTCAGAAAAATGCCCACACCTTCCATCTTTTTCAATATTTATATTGATATTTTAGTTTTAAATGCAATTTTCTTGTAGCAAAATATGACACAATGTTAAGAGAGAAAATATGTAAATTTACATTGCTAAGTAACAAGCTTATGCCAATATCTCACACCTTAACCATAAAAGCAAGTTCTATTAAGTTTACATATAATTTAACCAGTTAATTACAGAAACACCTCTTCATAATAAAAAAAGTTTCATTTCACACTTTTTTCCACAAAATATCATTGTTTATTTATTAATAACGATATTATATATTTGATCTTGATTATCATATATATTAGTAGAATTATCTGTAATTTGGTTGTATTTTAATTTATGGAGGGTCAGCTTAGACATAATGAAGCTAAACCCAGCGAAATATATTTGTTAGAGCTTAAGATGAGGTTTCCTAAATGATATGGCACTCTAGATCATACCCATAAGATAAACTAGTGTGATCAGTCATTTTATAAGGCAAATATGCAGAGGAAACTTTACAACAGTTGCTTCAGAGACCATTCAACTTTTCATATTGTAGAGATGTTTTTATAGCTATGTTGGTTGATTTTGTTAGTAAGACTTAAATAACAAAAAGGAAATCGGAATTTAAGACGCCTCATAAACACTATTTTACTTAAAGATGTATAATAAAATAATCATTTCTCAGATTATGAGTTAGGTTTTCTAACATATATTAGTTTTAGATGAAATTAAGAATTTCTACCTAAAACAATTTCTTAGCAAATATGGAATACTGCTTTCCAAGTATGTGGTGATATGTTTTTGCTAGTTGGGAGCTCTTTATTCTAGTTAATCTTTCTGAATTTTACATTCTTATCATGGTATATACTAGGGGGAGGGGGAGAAAGAAAGAGAAATTTGTATTCAATATAAAGTTATAATGTCTACTTTTATATTTCCTAATGCTGATTTATTTTAGTAAATATACTTGATAGATCCAGACTAATTACAATAAACTATTTTCATCAGCCCCAAACTAAGTAGATTTTAATGTCTTAATCTATGTAATCATTTTTGTGTTGAATTTATGATTGCAACTTAATGAATTTTTTACATTTTCTTGCTATTTTAATTGATAACACAGTGGTTTATTCTTCAGGTTCTCAGTGTTATTCTTTTGAGATTTTTAAGCTTGCACATATCTTGATATGGCATCCTTATTTTTAGCTTCTGCTTCTTAAATAATTTCTACAACTTGAAAACAGTTCAAAGCATTTTGCTGTATTATTTATATCCTGATATACTGTGTAGCATGTACATGGACATAATCAATTCAGAGAAAATCAGCAGGGACATGAGTTATACACATAAAAACCTGGCTCACTCTCATGGATTACCTGGACTCATGCTCGTACAAGTTTTACTCATATATACATTGAGAGAAACTGTGTTTGAAGAGCAAACATATTTTATGAAATTGATGTTCACTGAAGGATTCTATTTACATTATTGATGATGAGGAAAGTATATCAGTGACGGATTGTTCCAAAAGTTTTCTCCATACATAGTTTTCTTTGTTATTTTTAAATAAATCTCTAATGCATTTAGCATTCCAAGAAAACACTCATATATTAATAATTTCATAGTCCACAGCTCCTCATTATGAGGAAAACAAATATCTGGAGTTTGACGGAGGAAATCAACCATTAGTAATACACTGTTTAAGAGATATAAACATTATTTGCTGTATTTTGACCAAAAATTGATTGGAAAGTGACTATTTGAAGTAATGGTGGATCAATTCTTAATTAATAAGTGTTTTAAATTGTCAGAAGTCCATGCAGTCTTATTCGTAGGTCACTTTTTATTTTTTTTTTTTTTTTTTTTTTTGGTAATAGGTCTTTATGAAAGGCTCTTCTTAAAAAAAGCAAATCAAATTTTGTAGGGTTGTATCTGGTCACAGAAGAGAAATCCAACATTTTACCAACAATACCCCTATTGTTTGAAAATAAAATAAATCAAATTCCCCCGGTTATGGAAATAACTGGAGGAATTAAAGTTGCTCAATCTTTGTAATTATAAGAAGCATATCCTGATATCCAACATATCCAGGACAGCTTTTGCTTTATGAGACAAGTAATATGAGAATTATATAGTTCTTACTGTGAAGGGATGGATAGCATTAAGAAAAATAAGTTGCACTCACAAAATCATTACCTAGTTTGTTGAAGAAACTCGGCAAGATTAATGAATTCTTAAAGCAATAAACTCTCTTTTTATTTGTGCTGCCAATAAAAGAATCATAGATCACAAAGAACAGGAGTTTTATGAAATGAGACTTTGTTTAAATAAACCCTTTTTCGTTTTAACAGTGCTTTAATGTTAAGAATTAAATAATATATCTTCACTGTAGAGGGTCCTTTCAACTTCTCCATTTCCATTTTCCACTTATTAAAGACAAATCTAGACAAAAATTGTGCTTTTTTGTGACAATCTCACTGATATATTGGGTCAAGGAGTAATCGTTAGCTCATCCATCATCTATTTAAGTAATCATGTGTCTCTAGAAACGTACTTTGAATAATGCCATAAAAAAGTTACTATTTCAATTTTAAATATCACCAAATACAAAGTTCAACTTGTTACTCTTTTAATTCTCTTTTTATAATAAACTATTCTCCTTTCCTTTGGTATTTGTTTTTTATATTATGACTTTAAGTAATTTAAGATTAGGAGTTTTATCTTATTTTGAAAAGATAAGACATGGTTAAAAAGTAGACACAGAAGTTAGGGGCTTTGTAAAAAGGAAGGTCATTGCCATCTTTATAACAAGTCTAGGCTGGAGAAGCACCTGGGTGGCTCAGTTGGTTAAGCATCTGCCCTTGGCTCAGCTCATGATCTCAGGGTCCTGGGATAAGCCCCGAGTTGGGCTCCCTGCTCAATGGGGAACCTGCTTCTCCCTCTGCCCTTCTCCCCTGCTCTTGCTCTCTCTCTCTCTCTCTCTCTCAAATAAATAAATAAAATCTTAAAACAAACATACAAACAAAAAACAAGTCTAGCCTGGGAATTCTGAATTTGAGGCTCTTCATCTGTGATTGTTTTGCTCCATGTGATCACACAGGGACTCAGGCTGACAGAGGTTTTAGCATTCCAAAGCCGTGGGTGGCAGTTAAGGTCACTGTAGCTATGTCCATGAGAGTCTGCTAGAAATGGGAAAGAGCATGGAGAAGTTCGTATGTGAGGTTCTTAGAGAACAGGCTTGAAAGCAGGGAACACCATTTCCATTTAGGGTGACTAACTCAATTCAGTTTGCAAGGATCTTTCCTGATTTTAGCACTGAAATTCCCACATTATGGGAATTCTCTTAGTTGTGGATAGAAATGGTTAGTCCCACTATTTCCACTCACAATCCACTGTGGAGAACTTAGCCACATGGCCACACCTAAAGGCAAGTAAGCTCAGGTATACCTCACTCTGTGGTTAAGAGAAGGAGGAGGATTATAGATTTGACTGTTGGCAATTCATTCACAAAATTCTCCACAAAAGGCTAGAATTTATTAAATCTTTAATCCCAAGCCCCCAGTTTAGTAAATGGCTTAGAGAAGGATGTAAATAAATGCTGGTGAAATGAAATTAATGACACAGATATTTCACTCTTCCTTTAAACTTTAAAAAAAAAAAAAAACCTGAACAGATACACGACTTTCTATAAAAAGCTCTGGTAAAACCCTTTGTCTAAGAAACATATTTCTCTACTATAATGATTTGATATTATTAATGAAGTCAGTTTTCTATCCTAATGCCCATTCTTCTCAGTCTCAAATGATGAACTACTCTTGTTTTTAACAAAGTAAGAAAACATATTTCCCTTAAATGGACTGTTAAATATTATACTTAATCACCTCCTCCTTTTTTGACCTTGGAAGTTCATCTATATTTAGCTGAATGTATAAGATTTAATTGGCAGGGTGCTTAGTAGAGGGAGCAAGGATACAGGTTCAGGTAACCAAAGTGTCATGCCTTAGCAGGTGAATAGTTTTAAGCATGTCACTTGACTGTCTGGACTTCAGTTTCATTATTTCTCAGATTGGAATATTAATGTATGCCCTATCTATATCAAAGGGTTTTATTTAAAATAAAATCAGGCACTGTAAACAAAGCACTGATGAATGTAAAATGTTATGAGCACATTAGCTCTGCTTAACCATGCTATCTACTTGCTGGGATGTGTAAAGCAGCATCCCTGCTTTTCAGCACTGTGATAGAGTGCAGATTTCAGGAATCTCTATTTATTAGCATTTTCTCACCATTGCAGATAAAAATAATTCATGAATCATCATGTTGTTGGAGACTTTTTTTTTTTTTTTTTAAGACAACACTTCAGAATGGAGAGAATTATTTTCCCATTCTTGGAGAAGCATTGCTTTTCTGAATATCAGCAGGGGAAGTTAGGTTGACATGTTTTACAAGTTGCCTTCAGTCATAATACATGCGTCAAAAATTATAGGATGATGACCATTTGAAAAAAAACATTTGCGAAGTGATAATTATTTTATGGGATATAAAATTACCTACCCTTAACAAAAAAGATAAGATAAATACACATATGGGTATATAATTGATGATGATAAACTGAAAAATAGATTTTAGTCAAGGCATAAGGTCAGCATTTTTATGTCTTCATTCCTTTACATTTGAATTAATCAGAGGCGGGTTAAGAACTCTTTGTTTGTGATAATATGAAAGAAATTGAAGGAACAGAGAGCAGAAAGCTAGGAGGAAAGGTAGAAGTAGGCTCAGAGCAGGAGTTTTTAAACCGTGTCTCTTGGGCAACTCAGCTGCCAGGCAGGGAGGGAAAGGAGAAGCAAAACAGACAGGCTGAAACTCTGCCACTTGCACTTCAACCAGAAGTACTGCTTTTATCTGATTCATGCATCCTGATAAGAAACATATTTCCCTCCTTTAAGGGAGTTTGAAAATGTTTTTAAAAATATTTTAAAAATTTTATTTATTATAGGAATACTCTACATGTTGTAGAAATTTGACTAGGGGCCTAGCAAGTGTCCTGGAGAAAGGGTAAACACATACTGAACTAATGTAGACTACATTATGCTTTTATATAGTGAAGGAGTATCTAGGACATATTCTTAAATAATAATTAAAAAAAAAAAACAAGGTGCAAACAAAAGCAAAAAAAAAAAAAAAAAATCCNAAGTCCTAGACTTGAACATATAATCAGCTGAAGCTGACTCAGGATTAGAGAAGAGCTATGGAGGCGTACATGACATGGGATGATGCCATTGTTCAGAACCACAACATCACTTGCTATGGTCACCACCATTTAGAGATGAACCATCTGCACCCAAGAGGGGCTACGTGGATGGAAGTATCACTAGACAGAGTAAGAAATTAAGTACTGGTATGACAGGATAGAAAAACTTTTAGGGTTTGTTACTTGAGCTAAGTAATAACAGTAGATAATACTGATAGAGTGTTTTCTATGTGTCAGACACCTTAAAAATGTACACTCAGTATCTCATGCAGATATTTCAAAATTATTATTCCCATGTATCAAAAAGGAGAGTAAATTTTGGAGCTTGGGTAATTCTCCAAGGTCACACGAAAGGTAATGTAAGGATTTGGATCAATTGGGCCAAAGTTCTTAACCTCAATACCGTATTTTATTTTAAATGCATGTGAAATTTTGATATATTCCTCCAAAATGAAGTGATTCCTTTTAACTTGATTTTCATAGACCTAAAATGTAATATTATTTTATAATTTTAAGAAATTACATTGAACAAAATTTGTTATTTTTGATTAATTTTTAATTGATTATTTGGAGCTAATGTAAGCCCAGTGTTTACATTCAGGCAGGCCTAGTTGGAATACCAAATCCATCTTTTATTCTTACATGTGATTTGAGAACAATAGAATCTACTGCAAAGGATGGTTTTAAGGCATAGATGATATACCATATAAAAGTGCTTAATTGTGGACCTGATAGCTCTGTGAATGTTTGTTCTCCTTGATTTCTATTTTGTAGTCACAATTTTCCTCTCTGTTTCTCTCTATGGGTCTCCCTCTCTTTATTTCTCTCTCTTATATCATATATGTATATATATATATATATATATATATATATATATGATCTTTTTTACATTTTATTTACATTAAAAAGGCTTATGGAAGTTATTTAGAGCGATTATTTTTAAAATTCTAAACAGAATTCACACTAAGGTTAATCCCAATGGATTAACAGAACTGTTTCCTAAGGGATGAGATTTTCATATTAATTGGATGAATGCCATAGACGCTGTGTTCTTGCTTTGATACTATTTTGAAATATTAACATTTCTTTTTGTCTCAGAAATGTTCTGAGAATGGACCCCATTCTGAGAATGGATTCCCATTTAGGAAGATGAGAGGAGAGAGTAGTATTCTATGATCACTGCACTTAAAGTATGTTTGGTACACAGAAATACAGATAAAAATAGAAGGTGATGTTGGATTTGGACCTTCAAAAGATCTAAACATAAGGCAAGCTTTCCCTGCTACAGAGGAAATCAGATTCTATACGGTAAATCAGAGGGCAAGAATCAAAGACAGTTAGATGCTCAGGAAGATTCATCAGAAGTTTTAGAAATGTATTTCTCACTTTGAGGTCAAAATCCCAAAAGAAAGATAAAATTCTCAATTAAATTTTGGAATCTGGGCAGAGGAATCCAGAGCATTGACTTCCAGATGGGACAGAAGAAATCAGCAAGTTTCTAGAATTCCCTCATATCTTGCCATGATTCATTAATTCATGATTAATATGATTCATTAACAATCAGCAAGATATGACATTGGCATGGTCTATCCATGTAGAGAAGCCCTGAAACAATCCTTCTGAATTTACTGTAGACCCATAGTTACATGAGAGTGTTCCAGAATTCTCTGTGTTCTCCAAAATAGTCACAGAAATACATGGAGAATGTCTACAGTTTTAAGAGGTCTATAATCAGGATAAAGAAGATGCTGAGTGATACGTGTGAAGCTCTTGACCAGATAGGAATGAGGATACTTCAAGGAAATCAGAGGATACATACCAATAACTCTTAACCAGTAAGCAGAAGAGTGGAATAGCAAGGACAGGGAATCCAGACAAGACTTGAATGTGGGTAGTTACCTCCTGGATTTTTGATTAAATCTTTTGGAGATGGTCAGAGTAGGAAAGATAACCTGAATTCATTAAACGAAACTGCTTTGACTAACTTTACAATTAGAATGTGGGTAATGTCCCTGCTATAACAATATTATGTCATTGCCTTTTTTTATTGAAATAGAGTTGACACACAATGTTATATTAGTTTCAGGTGTACAATGTAGTGGTTTGACAAGCCCATACATTATGCTTTATCCCCTATATTTCATTGACCAGAACTCAAGGACTCATTAGGCGCAAGAAAGACTGAAAAATATGATCTTCATACCCAGGGGAACAGAAAATAGATCTGGTGAGCATCTAACTCTGTTCAACAATATGGTGACAATTGCTATAAAGACAAATAAAGTCAATTAATATGATAGATATTAATGCAACAAGTGTGTAGGCAATATTTTAAGTAGGATCTGTAAGGAAAGCCTGACTAGAAGACTTTTGTGTAGAGACTTGAATAAGGAGAGTAAATAAGCTATACGAATAACTGGAGGAAGAGCGGTCCATGATAATCGATGGGAGTCATGGTAAGAATAAAATGGCTGTACTTTGAGACAGGCAGTTCAAGTCCAAAAAAGGTAAAGTCCTTAGATCTCTTTTTCTCAAGGTCTTACCATGGGCTTGGCAAAATATTTCTGCAAAGAACCGATAGTAAATATTTTACTCTTCGTGGGCTGCATGCAATGTGTGTCTTAACTACTCAACTTTGTCATTGTAGTGTGGAAGCAGCTGTAGACAAATACCAAAAAGAATGGGGATGGCTGTGTTCCAATAAAACTTAATTTAGCAAAATAGTGAGAGGTCCAGATTTGGACTGCAGGCTATAGTTTTCCCAATCCTACTTTATAGCAAC
Organism: Ailuropoda melanoleuca; assembly: GCF_002007445.2. Classification (NCBI taxonomy): domain Eukaryota; kingdom Metazoa; phylum Chordata; class Mammalia; order Carnivora; family Ursidae; genus Ailuropoda; species Ailuropoda melanoleuca. The sequence goes on from NC_048218.1 coordinate 33,697,024, forward strand.
ATCTACAGGATGCGCTGAGTTCTAATATCTTTTTCTTTTTTATTCCCCATCATACTTTTCAGTCAAGCAAATTATTTTACGCTTAACATAGAATTTGATAACTGACCTAACAAATGCATATTTAAGACAATGCAACATTCTTCATACTCTGACAGGAATAATCAGACTGAAATAGCACATTACCTTAAGATTGCTTTAATATTTATGAAAAGTAAATTTTTAAAATTATTTCACCATAAAACTTAGGAGAAATAAGTCCATGGAGAGACTGACTAAGAACTGTTGCAACTGTTAGAGTGAGTTTTATTTTTTCCCCTGAACATCTTCCTCTGCTGTAAATTTTTAAAATATTAATGCTTTAGATTTTTCAATAAAATACTGCTATCTTTTCTTTTGACTGTGATTAAATGAGAGACCAATTTTAAGCTTGACCAAGGGAGTCTCAAAGTCAACTTCCATTACACTTAGCTCAAGGTGTTTTTTATAGTTACTCTTGCAAACTCTCTTTCAATTTGACCTCAGAGCTACAGAAATACTAATGCACTAACTTTGTGTTGAAAACAGTGTAATAGAAAAATGAACTTGCTAAATTAATGCTTGATTACCACATTGCTTATGGTCTGATTGGAAGCACTGCAATTTTAATTCTACTATATTGCAGAAAAGCATTATATATACTTGTGCAATGGGATTTGATTCCTTGACTGATATGGGCTAAACACATTGATAATAACTTTGGAAGTTGAATAGTGCATAAACACAGTACACAAAATTAAATCATAGTTCTGGTTCAATATTATTTCAGGGGAAAGAATCACTTTTTATTTGCTTTTTAGTAAAATATATACCGTTCTAAAATGTTCAAGTCAATGAGCCAATAATGGCATAAAGAAAAGAAAGCCAATACTGTATGTGTGTGCACATAGTGTTATGTGTATAAATATATATATCAGCCACTTCAATCACTAAAATTGGAATAGCATATTTATCTTTTAAAATGTTTTATTTTTTTAATTGCCTAACCATAGTAATAATCAAACTAGTTATATGTATGTATATATGTTATATATAATATATATGTTCTAACATACATATGCTATATATAAAGAGCATCTCTATATCTATCTTATGTATCTTATATAGTAGTCCCCCCTTCTCCACGATTTTACTTTCCACAGTTTTAGTTATCCATCGTCAACTCTGATTCAGAAGCAGATGACTCTCCTTCTGATGTATGGTCAGAAGGTCAATGGTAGCCTAACAGTATATTACATCCTCTGCTGATAAAGAGGGCATGGGGTACTACTCTATAGAGGTCCCAAACTCCATCCACTCTGTTGTTTCACCATATTCTAGGGCATCTGAAGGTTTATGCAGGAACTTTTAGATTCTAGGAGCAAGACTTGCATCTCTTCCACCACATTTCGTTGTGTGTGTGTGTATTTGTGTGTGTGTACATACGCTGTGTATATAGATAGATGATAGATAGATGCCATATATAACATATACAACTGGTTTGACTATTATTATACTTAGGCAATGACAAAAAAAAAAAAACCCTAAACTATGTTTTTAAAAATATACAGATGCTATTCTGTTCTAGGCAAAGTTTGTTGGTGTTTCTAAAGTTTTTGTCCTATTTAAACTCTTGCTTGGATCAGATGGTCATAATGTTTGTTTATTTGGCAATCTAGAGAACACCCTTTGTGTTATAGTACATTGTGCTAGGCACTAGGGATATATAGAGGAAGAATAGAAAATACTTGCACTCACAGAAATAAAAATCCACAGATATAATCCATCTGATACAAAGTAGTAGAAAGAACAAGAGAACTTTGTATCAAGGACTCTGATTTTGTTTGGATGCAGACACTAGCCAGCAGTGTAACATTGAGAGAGTTAATTAACATTTCTTGTTCACAGACTCTGCCCTGAAAAAATGGTAAATATTACTAGAGATTATATATCTGGAAGACCTCTTCTAATTTTAAAGTTTTAAAATTTTAACATTGAATAAAGGCATACCAAATTGTCTCTACTTAGGTAACAATTTAACAAAAGTTGATATTTTGATAAGATTACATCTTGCCAATAAATGAATCTTTTAGATTAACAATACATAAGGGGTTTCCATTTTTCCAAGTCAAATATATTTTTAATTGAGATTTAAAACATAAACAAGGAATAAACAAAAGTTAAATTGATATTTTATACTTTAACCTGTGCTTTAAAAAAGACCTACATCAGTAGGAAAGGTGGAATTTCAAAGCCATAAGAAGCATCATTAGGACCACGTGTTTCTGTAAATCCAACAAGAGAACAAATATAAAGAAATTCTTGTATAATAATTATAATTTAAATAATTTAGGCATATTCACAATTTATTCCAAATTACCAGGGCAGGAGTACTGAATTTAAAATTAGTTCTAAGTGAAATAAGTCAAGCAGAGAAAGACAATTATCATATGATTTCTCTCATCTATGGAACATAAGAACTAGGAAGATCGGTAGGGGAAGAAAGGGATAAAGAAAGGGGAGGTAATCAGAAGGGGGAATGAAGCATGAGAAACTATGGACTCTGAGAAACAAACTGAGGGCTTCAGAGGGGAGGTGGGTGGGGGAATGGGATAGACTGGTGATGGGTAGTAAGGAGGGCACGTATTGCATGGTGCACTGAGTGTTGTACGCAACTAATGAAATCATCGAACTTTACATCAGAAACCAGGGATGTACTGTATGTTGACTAACATAATATAATAAAAAACATAAAAAAAATAAAAATAATAAAATTAGTTCTAAGTTAGTTACTTACTAGACGAATGAATTTGAATTTGGGCAAGCCTTAATTTCCTTACCTATATGGGTTTTAGTATATGATCTTTTGGGTTCTTAAAATTAATGACATGTGGTATAGTACAAATGGTCCATTCAAAGACCTCTCATTTTGACGTCTCTGAATTTCCCTTGCCCTTGCCCAGGAGAAGCAGCCACTTTGTAGTTGCCATTATTTGTACATGCATAAAGGAGGGTACTTTTCTTGTCACAAATGGACAAATGCAAACCCTTAACTTTCAGTCAACACATAATTTAAGAACCATTGAAGAAGGAACATGAATCTTGACTGCTATTTAAATACCTTCTGATGAAAATTTCTGGTCTAATAAATAAATTATCATCTCCAAATTTTGCAGAATGAGAGTTAACAGCTTGGAAAAAAATTTCCAGTTGACAATAATGAAAAATAAAAAAAAACTTTTGTAGAAATTTTGCATCTCAATTGAACAGAGAATATCTTCTGAAGAAATATAAATAGGTTGACTCTAAATAGAAAAGTGATTTAGAAGAATTAGATTCCAAAGAAAATATTTTAGGGATACCTTATATAGTGTATTTGCCAATATTTATATCAATAGTATATATTTATATCTATGTCTGAGTTTATGCAAATTCACTTAAAAGAGCTTCCTTGACAAATATAAAATATTATAATTACTTCCTAATGAAAGTGTAGGTCATGTTTTAATTGACATCTATTTTTTTCTTTTATAGTGGATATATAATAATGATATATTTTACAATTGATGGCATCTTTGATTTTGTAAAATACAATAAAATCACATTATAAATTAAGGTGATATGTATAAAGAGCCTTGGTATTATTATTATTACTAACAGTATTTTACTTCAGCATCACTCAGAAACAAAAATAATAAGCTAATATGAAGAAGAAACAGGATATTGGAGTCAACAGGGTATGTTGGGAGTAGCTGAGTGCTTTTATATTTAAAAAAATATATGACAGGAAAATAACTTATGGAACCAAATGTAAAAAAAAAAAATGCCTGCATTACTAAAAGGAGAATAAATAGATGTGACATTGATGGGAATTGCTAAATTTAATTTCTCATAAATCTAAAAGCTATCTTGTGTTTCTTTCCTTGTATTTATTTTTTTAATATACAGAATAATATTAGAATGCCACAGGGGGATTGGAGGGATATATAAGAAAAATTATATGTAACATCAACACTAATATATTGACTTATTCACTTACAAAGGACACATTAGGATTTATTATGTATTATGTTTTAGGTGCTGGAGATTTAGCAACAAACAAAATGGATGAAAATGTCTGTCCTTATGAAGCCTGTATTCTAAAAGGGTCAAACAAATAAATAAACGTAGAATATATGTAAGAAGATGGGAAATGCTCTGATGAAAAATAAAGAAGGGGCAAGGAGCTCCTTTTAAATTATCATTTAATAGAGGGTGGTCAGGGATGTTCTCTAATAAGGGAATGACTGAGCAGAGACCTGAAGTAAGAGGTAGAAGAGATTTGAGTCTCAGATGCAAAAGTGCCCCAATCAGATGGAAAATCATGGGCAAAGATTCTTTGATATAAGGAGATCCTTTGATAAAAGAGTTTTGATAAGTCAGTTCACAGGCTGCATGGTCACTCACCCTAAAATTTATTTAGACGTGGAGTCAGATGATTCAAATCACTCACCAGTAAATATAAATAAAGTACATTTAGTGCTCACATCAAATTGAAGATTTTTGGGAAGGGAAGAGCTCACAGAGAAATCTGAAGAGCAAAGGGGGTGAGGGGTAGATTCAGATTTTTACTGTGAGTCGGGGATGAAATTAGAATAGGGTTTCTCATGTGGACTAGAGGATGTGCTGTTCAAAATCCCCACCAGCCTGCATAGGCAGAGAGAACTCGTGGGTGGGTGGTCCTTCTAAGTCACAAAGGTGGTGAGGTGACGGGGTGTTAGGAGTGAAGAGGGGGACAGGGAGCCTAGTAAGGGTCAAACATCAACAACAGAGTAATGTTCTTTATTACAGGAAACAATCTAATTTCAAAGCAGAAACATACTTTATCAACATAATATCCAAAAAAAGTATTAAAACATAGAAGATTTATAAGTACTTCAGAGTAATGAATGAAAAAAAATATTTGTTACATAAAAATACTGTAAATAAAATGGTAGGAATACTAATAGTTTGGGTTAATGAGCAAAACTGCTTAGTATTTGCATGTTTCAAACTGTTTTGCATTTTTAACAATTCAAGACTAACCAATTTACTTAAAATTTTTTTTTCTAACACCCAGTCTCCAAATGGTAACTTCTAGTGCCTCTCAAATGAGAAATAATATAAAAGTAAATTAATACATGCATTTATAGATATGTAAAATTTTCAGAAAATTTTACAGATAGTTGGTAAAGAAGTCACCAAACTAGGGCCTGAGGGCTAAATCCAATATGCCCCCTGTTTTTGTAAATAAACTTATAATAAAACACAGATAAGCCCGTTTGTTGAGGTATTGCCTGTGGCTACTTTTGTGCTACAATCATGTAGTTGAACAGTTATGACAGAGACCTTATGATGTTCAAAGCTTAAAATATTTCCTATCTGGCACGTTATAGAAAAAGTTTGCTTACTCCTAATCTTGTTTTGTTAATTTGATATTTGCCATTAATTCATAATGGTATATAAGTATAATCACCATGGCATACAGAATATTAAAGAATTCATAACTTTGTAAAAGTTGTGTAACCAAATGTAGGAATTTCACATTAGAATGTTCAGGGAATTCTGCTAGTAAAATACATCTTACAGTTTAAAGGAAAAAAAAAACAGAATCACATCACAAGCAAATCCATTTTTAAATCAATACTTTAACTACTTCATAGTACTTAGCAGCCTTTCCCATGTCCAGATCTAGAAAAATTGAGTGGATAACCATTAATACTATCAAAAGAGTTTCTTTCTCCTAAGAGCGAATGTTCATTAAAACCAATACTTTTGATAGTCCTAGATGTTTAGACAGCTTTTCTTTCTTTAATTTCATATTCGTCTCAGTAACCCTGCTCTGCTGCTAACTGCTCTTTAGAATGACTAACCTTGGGAAATAAGAGCCAAGAAAATAGTAAGCAGTAAGATTATCATTTATTATTAAACTGTGAAAACCTATATATGAGGTAACGTAGCATCTTCCATATCAGAATTTTCTTTTCAACCTTACCAAATCACTGCCAATCTTTCTGTAAATTTTCTTCATCTCTCTCTCTTCTGTCTGTCCGTCTGTCTCTTTTATCTCTATTTCTTTCAGTCCAGCCTTTTCTACCTCCTTCCTCTTTCTCCATTTCATTCTGCTGCCTCTCATCTTTTTTTTCCTTCTCTATCTTTTCACCATTTCTTTTTCTTTTCCAACACTGTATCTCTTTCTTCACCTTCTTTGCTAATCCTGGAAGTAATGGAACCAGTACCAAGGGGCCCCAGCATTCTAAAAAAAAAAAGATAACTAAGAAGTAATCATGCTTCAAACTGTGATGATGACACCGAATATAAATTAAACTGATTGATTCTAGCCATTTCTAGGATATTAAGATTCCCTTCCACCCCCCAAAAAGTAGAAAAAAACACACAAAACATTTTAGTAAGAAAGTGGAAAATGATTATCCCTGAAACATATCCCTACCCTAGTCACCTCTCTGCTCCCATCTACCTCCAAATCACACATAGGAAACCACAACCTCCACCATTAAGTTCATTTTTACCCTAACTTCTTTCTTGATTCTAGAAACTGCACAGCCAATGCCTTTCATCACATTAATTATATCATTTAATATTGATATTAGTATTTATATCTTAAGTTTTGTGTTTGTTAATTTGCAAGTGTGTATCCATAGTTTCATTATTTTATATTTATATACTATATAAGCTCCTATAAGGCAACTGTTGTGCCTCTTTTGCTCATGCCTTTGTCCCTAGCTCCAAGTTCAATGACCTAAATGATTTGTGTGTTTAATTTTAAAAATGCATTACAAGAGTTCCTAATGATATGAAAAGAGTATTAAAACATTCCACGTGACGGAATATATGATCCCTTATGATAACATAAGGGATGTGAGAACACAAATGGTGAAATCTGAAAAGAATGACTTCAGAGACACATACATCAGGGGGTGAGCATAAGAGGTGTTCATCAGAGTTGCTGAATGAAGAATGGATTGGAAAAGATGTCCCTTTCTATATCTCCTTGTACATGGATTGGCCCATAGACTAGGATATTTCCTTTATCACTTTCTGGAAAATAGTCAAATATTATCAATTATCTCCCTATCCTTTACTGCAAATTGAGTATTAAACATAAATTGAGTGTTAATCATAAATCTTGTTTGTTTTTGCTTTTTAAAGAAATACGAGCTTTCAGTCTTTTAGTCTATTATTCAAATAAACTTAAGCGAAGGCCACAGCAATCATCTGGGTAGTTCCATTTAGGTAGCTTTTCAAGCTGGATCATTCAGGTCAAATACAAATGTTTTTCAATCATGCAGGTTTTTTTTTTCTTTCTCGATTTAATTTCCTCATCATTCCACTTCACATTGCCTATGTAAATTAAGCTGTCCTGCTGTAAACCACAGTTCCCCCTTGTCTATCTCCTCAGTAACAGCTTCAAAGTACTAAAAAGCTAAAATAGCTACAAAAGAACAATTAATTTGTGCAAAATCACAGAGGCGCTGTAGGTATTAAAAACACTACAATAAGGCTTTTATCAGCCAGCTAAACTGCACAGCATTAAGCTCAAAACTAATAGGGCTGAACATGCAGCACAATGATGAGGATGATAAAGGAATCTCAAGGACATGCAGAGAATTGGGGTAACGTGATTTAGAAATGATGCAGTTATTTCAAATAAACGTCTACATAAGTATATATGAAAAATGCTGATCTGTTGGGAAAGGCAGGTTTAGACCAGTAAGTACATTTTCGTCTATTTTTGGAGAAACTTACATTTTTATAGAAATTACTGTTGAAGATTCTGATAATGTAACCTGAGGTTGCTCAATGTATACTTGTTGATTGGCGACAGGCTAACAATTTGATATTTAAAAACTCAAATCTCTGAACTGTAAAAAAATAATGGCGTCTTGTATCTAAAACTACCTGAATGTTAACATTAAAACATAATCAGGAGTGTCACAGCCTCCTGTGGTAAATAGAAAGGGAAACAATTATTTTAATCATCAATTGTTTATTTAATGGCTGCCCTTAGTACAAAACTGTGTTAGGTGCTATGAGCTGGAAAAGAAGTTAAGCTATTGCTGTAATTTCCAAGTAAACACATTAAATGCTTCCAGAACTAGATAGAGAAGAATGAATTTCTAATTGTGAAGTAAATACAGTGGATGCAATAGGACCTAGAGGCAGGGATGGTTTTGTATTATAGAAACCATGGGAATATACACCTTTATTTATTTTGCAACCAGATATATCCAGATTTAAATCCCAGGCCCTCCATTAATATACTGTGAGATTTTATGCCAGTTATTCTTTCTGTTGGAGTTTAAGTTTCTAAACTAGAAAATGGGGAGAATTAAACAGACGTCACAGAGTTGTTATAAAGGAGAAATAAGAAAAAAGCTTTAATTGTGTAGCACATAGTAGGCAGTCAAGGAATATATGTTTAGTTTATCTCTTTTTAAATTTTTAAAAAAGATTTTATCTATTTATTTGAGAGAGAGAGAGTGAGAGAGTATGAGCGTGGGGGGGTGGAGAGGGAGAGACAGACTCCCCTACTGAGCAGAGAGCCAACTATGGGCTCAGATCCCAGGACTCTGGGATTATGACCTGAGCTGAAGGCAGAGGCTAAGCCCATTGAGCCACCCAGGCGCCCCTATGCTTGGTTTATCTTTAATAGAGATGTCCACATACAGCAAATATATGCCCACTATGCTTACTATAATTCATAGGGTTAGAGATACTAGAAATAGAAGTTTTTTATTTTTCTCTTTCTTTTCTTTCTTTCTTTTTTTAGTAAGGAATCATTTGGTCTAATGTCTTTAATTTATAAATGTGAACATTGAGATTCAACAGCAGACATCTGATTATTCCCTCTGAAAAGGAATACCATGTACAGAGTGCCCTATAAAGGACCAATAAATGTTGCAATGCTTTTTGGAATATTAGGTCCTAGACTCCAGCTAAGCATAAGACATAGTATGAGACTGTTTTTTTCAGTTGTTTCTTCTTATTCCAATGTCATATTTCAAGAAAATCTGATTTATTTATTACCTAGATTTGCATGTTTTCATTATAATGTGGCCACATGTCAATATCCACTTGCATATAATTCATAACTTAATAAAAATAAGAGTCCCAAGTTTATTTAGACTGATTTATGTAAAACACAGTGGGGAATTATGAAAAGTGATTTGTCTAACATTAGCTCTTCAATATCAGAAAAAACTGCTTACTGTTTGTGATAACTATATTGTGCTAATTCAATGTATATTATGAGAAATTTCACTGGCACTTTTCATTATCAAATTCTGTGGTGTGCAGTTAGGAAATGTTTCCAAACAAATGGCAAAAATTAACGGTGGTCTCATTTTTACACATTATTCTGGATATATAGTTTAAGCTTTTCTACCTACAATTTTACTCGATAAATTCCCAATCCTGCCAAAATGACGAAAAACGATCTATAGATACACTTCACTCACATTCACACGTTTTCCTCTTGCTCTCTTTTTCTGTTTGATGAATCATTTGAAGCCGTTTGCAAACATCCTATGACCTCACTCCCAAATACTGCAACTTTTAAATTATATACTACTTTATAAGCAGACCCAGGAAATTTATCATTGATTTAATAATATTGCCTAATAAAGAAACCATAGTCAAAGTACCCTTCGGAGCTGATTTTAAATTCACATAGAAAATTTTGCTCTATACTTAAGTTTTTCCAAACCTATGAATATCACAGATACACTGCATTTGTACTCTTGAAATGTACAGTATTCACACTATGTGATGTTTGTTTCAAATTTCAGTTATTATAGCTTATTATGATATTTTCTAAAATGACGGTTTATACAGAGAAGTGAATCTTGAACTGATCTCCCCATTTTATAACTCAAGGAAGTATGAGGATGTATGAGGCAAGTGCGAGTAAAACAGAAAATAGAATGCTATCCCAGTCATGGACATCTTTATAGAGATCATTAAATAATTTTGAAATCAGAATTTGAAATTCTGTACTTTAAATGTATAGAAAAAGTTTCTTGTTTTCTCATATGGATATTTTAATAGTTAAACCAGCAGTGATATTTGCTTTTTTATCCTGTAAAGATGAAATATGAGCATAAGAGAGAAGCCCCACAAGTTCAAGTAATATTAAAATTATCTTTACAGAGTTATAAATATACAAAATAGATTCCCCTATTAAGATAACTTGAATCTTGATGTAGAGCAGGAAGCTAGCCATCAGTAGACTATTTAGAGCACTAATACTTTAGATATATATATCCTACATATTTCATCAACTAAGTATGTTATAGACACTCACTATAATGCAGTACAATATTAAATATCCTACTACAAACAAGAATTTTTTAGATTATCAGAACATTTGACAATATATTTACTTGATTTTTAAAATCCATATCTTCAGTCAATAAATATCGAGTATCTTCCTTGTCCAACACATGAAACTAATTGATGGAGGGTATACAAATAGGAGTTAGACATCTTAACTATTCTCAAGATAAAAAAAATGTCATAAAAGAAAAAAAACAGAAATCAAAATGCATCAAGTAACTGAGACAGAATCTGTTATTTCTGGGAACAAATTTCTTCAGTTTGCTAGTGTCATAGTTTTATTATAGAAAAGAGAAGCAGAGTGTTTGTTCAATATGAAAATACCATTTCCAGAGAAGGTCCAAAATGTTAATTTCCCTAACACTCTTCATTTTTCAGATCTTAATGTATAATTTCTAACTATGTGATGAATTGCAAATGCAATAAATTTAATATTCTTATTGCCAACAGACATTTAAAGCATGGCTATTATATATTAATTTAATATTTACTAAACTTTACTATGTGTTAAGGTATTTTCTATACATTGGGGGTAAAATGAGAGATCTAACTACTTCAATCAGAAAGCCATACTTGCCAAGCTTGACGTGAGGAGGATGATAAAGAAGGGCCATCCTGAATCTCTGCAGTAGTGTGTTTGATAAGGTGGTACACGGAGATCATTCTTTTGTAAATGGACTTAGGGAATTACTTATCAAAGCATAAAGGTTGAAATCACACTATATTTTATTTTCTCTGCAAACCCATTAGTTCAGTGAAAAACAAAGAGGAGATTTCATGAATTCTGATTCTGGGGGAAAGGTAAACAATTAAAATTCAGTTTGATGAATTTTCAAAATTGTTGATACACTTATAATTAAAGCTATGTATTCGTTATATTCTATTCTTCCGTGGCTCTCCTACAGTAGCTGGATGATATTAACTTAATGTGGGCTGATTTAAAATGGCAAAACGAGTCTTCTATACTCATTTCCAGGTGTTGGTTTGGAACATAAAAAGTAAAGGAAAATTGTGTGCTTCTATTAATTGTCAGAACAAAATATCAAAAGTGGGGTTCAGGGAAATAAACACAATGGAGAAGCTATAGGAAATTATGAAGGAAACATAGGGGAAAATAAACTTTAAGCTTCTGATGGTCTCAAAAAAAAATAAAAAGATATGAGTGGAGGAGCATCACCTCCATTTTTCCAGTTATAGCCTGTCATTCCTCCTGGTCTGTTATCACATGCCCCTTTTAGTGACAGTAATTCCTGCACTATTTGGAGCCAGCGGTACTGAGCACAGAGGAAAGCAAAGGAGAGCAGTGGGAGTAATAATAGCATTTTCCCGCTGAACTAAGGGCGGGGCAACTAATGGAGAGTATGGCACATCTTTGTATCAAAAGTAAAATAGGCTTGGCAGGAGAGGAAACAAGAGAGGTTGGATATATTTCTTGGACTGCACAAACAGTGTTCCCTCTTCTGATTACTGGACAATCCCAGGGGAAAATCTTAGGGTTTACGAGTGTCTTTCTCATGAAGCAAATTTATTATTCTATTTTAATTAATTAATTAATTAATTTAGCTACACATTATTCATTTTCCTGATGGCAAGGAAACCAGAGGTACTTTCTTACAGAGACACTTGGAGTTGAGAACATTACAGATAACTTAGTGGACACATTAACAGAAAGGAAAATACTGGTGGATATTCACACTGTTCTGGGTCTTAGCATGACAGTGCTAATCTCTTAAAACTTGATTGCAACTACAATTTTTAATTAAAAATTCAAAGATCTCATACCCGTATATTCCTGGGGTGAGTTACTTATCCAGATGCGAGGCTAAACAAATATATATGAATAAGGTGGCAACTAGGTTTTAGAGAGAAAGTGACAAAAAGGGCATAAAACTCAAAGAGAAAAAAGAATTTTGTGTGAAAATAGAACAAAACATTTTTTTAAAAGATTTTATTTATTTATTTGACAGAGACAGACAGCCAGC
>NC_048218.1:33711145-33711954 GCF_002007445.2 Ailuropoda melanoleuca
GAAGGCAGACGCTTAACCGCTGTGCCACCCAGGCGCCCCCCTTTTTTTTTTTTTTAAGATTTTATTTATTTATTTGACAGAGACAGCCAACGAGAGAGGGAACACAAGCAGGGGGAGTGGGAGGGGAAGAAGCAGGCTCCCAGCGGAGAAACCTGATGTGGGGCTCCATCCCAGAACGCTGGGATCACGCCCTGAGCCGAAGGCAGACTCTTAATGACTGCGCCACCCAGGAGCCCCTTGTGATGATTTTCTTGACAATTGAGTGATTTTGAGCCAAGTACCTGTTGGCTATTTATAGCTCTTCTTTGGACCTAGCCAACATCATATGAAATATTTCTTATCTCCTTTATCCTAAAACAGATTTCCCTCCCCTAAGCTTTTATGGTATTTATTGGTTGAAGAAGTTGGACAATTTGTCCTGTAGCATCTGGCTAATTTCAACCTTATGGTATTTTCTAACATGTACCTCTATCTTTTATATTTCTAAAAAACTGGTTGTTTAATATAGAGGCCTTATTAATATTACATTTCTTTTTTGCGTAAAAATACTTCATGTTAACAGTTCTGGGTATGTTATGCTACAGCAAAACAGGTGGTCCATAGTGTCCAATTTTCTGACATTTACTTTGTTAAGTTTGATCAGCGAGTTCTGTTGTGGTCATACTCCCTCATTCATTGTTCTCTATCAAACACATCCAACTTGTTTTGCTAACTACTGATGTGTTTTGTCTAGGTTAATTATTTCATTAGGGGTTGCAAATGATGATTTTCTAGTTCTATCAATGCCTATGCAATTACTTTTAGTCCTT